>NC_057800.1:178662124-178707457 GCF_018294505.1 Triticum aestivum | reverse complement strand
CCGCCACCCGCCACCGTGGTCCTGTGAGTTATTGTTTTCTTTTTTTATTGTTTAATTGTTAGTGTTAGGTTTAGTGAGCTAGATATATATGTGTTAGTGTTAGATTTAGTGCATGGGTTTTAGATAATTAGTCATATAATTAAAAGAAGTAGAAAAAGGATGAAAAAAGAATAAGAAGAAAAGAAGAATATGTAGAAGGGGAAGAAGAAGAAAGTGTAGGAGAAGAAGAGGAGGGGAGAAGAAGAAGAAGAAAGTGTAGGTGTAGGAGAAGAAGAGGAGGGAAGAAGAAGAAGAAGAAGAAGAAGATGAAGAAGAAGAAGAAGAAGAAGAAGAAAGTGTAGGTGTAGGATAAGAATAAGAAGAAGAAGAATAAGAAGAAGAAGAACACGAAGAAGAAGAAGAAAAGAAGAATATGTAGAAGGTGCTCTTTGGCCTTCCGGAGGCAGGCGGGGTCATATATTTGTGAATTATGAGTTAGGTCGTATATTTTTCGGTTTTGTTATGCAAAACATCATACATATTTGTGTTTATCGATTGGATTCAAATGTGCAGTTGTTCCGTCGCTGGGAGGGTCTGGTATTTGACGACCTCCCCATGCATTCAACGAGCTCCACCCCTGCGTTTGTTGGTGAGCACAAATGACATTTCCCCCTCCCCCTTCATTTGCTCTGTTTTGGTCTTCGTGCCGATGAAACTTGCTAGCTATAGGTGTCAATCATCATTATGTGTAACCAATATGCGTCTCCCGTTCAAAAGGGTTAGATCTATAAATATGCATGCATTTGCATATTTATAACCATGATTCTTTCGAATTGTCCAACGCTATCCATGGACAACCCGAGTATGTGTAGATTGGGTTCATTTTCCCATATGCTTTGCTCCGGATCTGACGCATAAATTTTGTCAGTGTCTCCCATGTTGTTCTCCGGGTACACGTCCTCTCTGTTTATTGCAGAGACGTGTATCAGGAGAACAGCGGGGAGGTGCTACCAAAATTTTGTGTCGGATCTGGAGCATAGCATGGGAAAAGGAACCCAATCTACACATACTCTGGTGGGATTAGGATCTATCATTACCTATTAGAGTGTAGGTTGCATGGACGTAATAAAATTGACAAACTAGATCAACTGATGAATATATACATGGTGAATTATATATATATATATATATATATATATATATATATATATATATATATATATATATATTTCTTGTGTGTCAAGTAGCTCTAAAAGTCAAGATGAGTGATCGTGCGTGGATGTACACCGGTCACACTGGTCAGAACAAATGGAGCACTGAATGGTTCACAAAAACCAAGGCGTTTGTGCAGGCCGCATTTGCAAATGGCCAGAGGAAAACCTGGTGCCCCTGTTCCCGGTGCGACAATTGGGAAAAGAGGACAGAGGCTAAAATGGGCAAACACCTGCAGAAGACTGGTTTTACGCCCAATTATACGGTGTGGAAATTTCATGGTGAGTCTGCCCAATGTGACCGAGCTGAGGTGGTTCGTCCTCGCATTGAGGAGCATGGTACCGAGATGGAAAACATGGTGCAAGACTTGGATGATGCTCGGGATTCGGACGAGGAGATGGAGGAACCTGCAAAGGCCTTCAATGAAATGTTGGAGTCTTCAAAACGTCCGCTCCACGAGCGCACTGAGCTTTGTTAATTGGATGCCATCTCACAAGTAATGTCTCTGAAGGCTCAGTTCAACTTGGGCAGAGAATGCTACGACACAATTATGACAGTATTTGGACGCTTTCTACCCAAAGGCCATGTAATGCCTGCAAACCTGTACCAGTCAGACAAAATCCTCCGTGCACTGAAGATGCCCTATGAGAAGATACATGCATGTGAGAAAGGATATGCCTTATTTAGGCTTGAATATGCGGACTTGAACTATTGTCCCATTTGCATGTCTTCCAGGTATGTTGTGGTAGACAACTGTATGGGTGAGAAGACGCAGACCAGAATCCTCATTAGTGTCCTTTGGTATATGCCAATCATACCAACACTTCAACGTCATTTCATGGTTGAAGAGACGGCCAGATAGATGACATGGCACAAAACGGGCAAAAGAACTGAAGTAGATGCAGATGGGAATCTGATGATGGTACACACATCAGATGGTGTTGCGTGGAAGAAGTTTGATGAATTACATGATGACAAAGCGGCAGATCCAGGCATCCTCGAGTCGGCGTAAGCACGGATGGGTTCAGTGTGTTTGGTCTGACGGTAACCCAATACAGCTGTTGGCCCGTATTTTTCTTTCCACTCAATCTCCCCCCCGGACAGATTATGCAAAGAAAGAACATTTTCCTGACGTTCATAATTCCAGGGCCCAACTATCCGGGAAAAATATGAATGTGTACATGCAGCCACTTAAGGACAAATTGCAAGAAGACTAGGATAATGGGTTCAAGACATACGACGCCTATAGCAAACGGAACTTCATAATGCATGTCTGGTACATGTACTCGATGCATGACTTGCCGGCATATGCGCTATTCGTTGGCTGGTGTGTGCATGGAAGGTTCCCGTGCTCCACATGCAAGGGAGCTCTTGAGTTTCGTTGTCTTCAGGCCGGTCGCAAGTTTTCTTGCTTCGACATGCATAGACAGATCCTGGATCCTCGCCATAAGTTCAGGAAAGACAAGAACTTCATAAGAGGTAGAGTTGTCAAAAACTCTACACCACATGCGTTGGCAGGCCAACAGACCCTGGATCAGTTAAACGCTCTCAAGCCAGATCCAGAGCATCCAGGGTACTTCAAGGGGTATAATTCTAAACACGCCTGGACTCACAAGAGATGCTTATGGGATCTACCTTACTTCAAAGACCTCCTTTGCCCACACAACATCGACGTGATGCACATTGAGAAGAATATCGCTGAGTCACTTTTTGGTACATTGTTCTGCATAGATGGGAAGTCAAAGGATAATACTAAGGCTAGAGTCGATCTAGAGGCGCTATGTGATAGGCCGTTACAAAACATGAAAGAACCGAAAGGAAAGCAGAACTGGACGAAGCCAAAGGCATGGTTCAATCTTGGAAGGCCAGCTATGAGGGAAATTATCTTGTGGGTGCAACAACAGTTGATGTTCCCCGATGGGTATGCAGCAAATCTAAAGAGGGGAGAAAATCTTGATAAATTGAAGATATTTGGTCTCAAGAGTCATGATTGGCACATATGGATTGAGCGGGTAATGCCGGTGATGTTCCGTGGCTTCATCCCTGAGGATGAATTGCTAGTACTGGCAGAACTCAGCTATTTCTTCCGTGTTCTTTGTGCGAAAGAACTATCGCCTAGCGTGCTAGAAGAAATGGAAGAGTTCGCGCCAGAGTTGATCTCCAAGTTAGAGAAGATCTTTCCACCGGGCTTCTTTAATCCAATGCAGCATTTGATTTTGCATCTCCCGGGTGAGGCAAGATTGGGGGGGCGTGCAAAATCGTTGGTGCTACCCAACTGAGAGGATGCAAAAGACGCTTTGACAAAAATGCAAAAATAAATGTAGAATTGAAGCATCGATGGCTGAGGCATTCATCACTGAGGAGGCGGCAAACTTCGTGACAGCACACTACGAAGCCAAAAATCGTCATTTGCATAATCCGAAGCCTCGGTACAATGCTGACAAACCTCAAAAGGGTGGATCCAACCTCAGCCTATTCAAAGGGAATCTTGCACTAGCCAGTGGTTCGAAACCAGTATCTTTGAATAACGAAGAATGGCGGACCATTACGTTGTATATCTTCAACAACCTGACAGAAGCATGGACATACATCGAGTAAGTTCTCGGTACATTGTTTCGCAACTTCTATTTCCTTTGAACTGCTCTTATTCCTAGATATTTCATACAGTCGATATGTCACCATATTCTCGTATGGAGCAGTAATGCAAAAGGATTCCGTCGAAGAGTATGAGCTTCTTGCAAATCAAGGAGGCGGCTATCCTGGTTTCATCTCTTGGTTCAAACAAACGGTAATTTCTATTAGACCATTTCATTTCATTCGCTAATTTCTGCCTAACGCAACAATCCTTTCATATTAAACTTGTAGGCTAATTCAGAGTCTATGGACGCCGAATTGAGACAAGTCGCTAATGGTTTTGACTATAAGGTCCCTTCATTTGACAAATACGACATCAACGGGTATTGCTTTCGTGCCTATGGCAAAGAGCTATCTATGGCCGACCGAAAGTCTACAAATTGTTGTGTATCTGCTATTGGCGAAGGAGATATCGAGTATTATGGGAGAGTTGAAGCAATTTATGAACTTCTATTCTATGGTGACAACCCACCGAATGTCGTACTCTTCAAATGTTATTGGTTCCAGCCGAAGGAGACTAGACGGACTCATGAACATATAGGGCTAGTTGAAATCAAACAAAGCACCCATTTAGATGTTCCTGATGTCTATATTACGGCTCAACAGGCAACCCAAGTATTCTATCTATTGTGGGCCTGCCAAACTAATCCAAATCTAAAAGGTTGGGATGTCGTTTATGAAGTGCCGCCACGTGCTAGACTATCTCCCCCAAAGGAAGAGGATTATGAACCTCACATTAACCCAGGCACAAATGAAGGAGAATTCTTCCTATATACACGTCTTTACAAAAAACGTTTGAAGAACCGATATACTTCACCCGAAAACATTGAAGTAGACAGCGACAGTGAATCCGGCATCACCCCAGAGGAGGAACAAGAAGAGCCGGAACAAGAAGAGGTTACTGCTGCGGATGACCTGTCAATGCTTGACCGATTACGTCAAGGTGGTCTTCCACATTTTGATGCCGCTGAGCCCTATGAGCACGTCATTGATGATAGTGATGATGATGATTATGCATTTATTGATGATAGTGGTCGAGATTATTAGTATCCCACTCCTACGCCTCCATGATCATGGTAAGTTTCTCTAGTGTTTTGCTTAACAAATGCATAAAGACCTAGACTTAGCTTTATTTCCTGCAAAACGACTTAATAAGCATACTGACCTCCAAAACCATCCATTTTACCGAAGTTAGCTTACTTATGACAAAAATGGCATAATTAGCTTAGTTAGCTCATAAGTGATCCATTTTACCCAAGTTAGCTCTAAAATGACCCATTTTACCTAGGTTAGCTCCAAAATGACCCATCTTACCTAGGTTAGCTCTAAAATGATGCATCTTACCTAGGTTAGCTCATAAACGATCCATTTCAACTAAGTTAGCTCATAAATGATCCATTTCACCTTAGTTAGCTCATAAACGATCCGTTTCACCTTAGTTAGCTCATAAACGATCCATTTCACCTATGTTAGCTCATAAATGATCCATTTCACCTAAGTTAGGTCATAAACGATCCATTTCACCTAGGTTAGCTCTAAAATGATCCATTTCACCTTAGTTAGCTCATAAATGATACATTTCACCTTAGTTAGCTCATAAACGATCCATTTCACCTTAGTTAGCTCATAAACGATTCATTTCACCTTAGTTAGCTCATAAACGATCCATTTCACCTTAGTTAGCTCATAAATGATCCATTTCACCAAAGTTAGCTCTAAAATGATCCTCTTCACCTTAGTTAGCTCATAAACGATCCATTTCACCTAGGTTAGCTCTAAAATGATCCATTTCACCTTAGTTAGCTCATAAACGATCCATTTCACCTTAGTTGGCTCATAAACGATCCATTTCACCTAAGTTAGCTCATAAATGATCCATTTCACCTAAGTTGCTCATAAATGACATATACTTCTTCTTCTACTCACCTTTTTTCTAACTTTCTTATTTGCCATTTTGCAGATCTCATTCACTTCACGGAAGCTAGCTTGCTATGATGGAGTGCTTGTTTTTTCTTTCATTCTCTTCTACTATTCTTAGCTTGCTATGATGGAACAATGTGTATGTACAACTTGCTATGTATGAATGGATGGAACTATATATGTATGTACGATGAAACTTATGTGCTGGATATGTCATATGTTTGCTGTGAAATAACCCTGTGAAATATATCTATATATGTCATATATATTTGTTGTGAAAATTGTTGGATTTAAAAAAACAGAAAAAGAGCCAATGCAGGCTCTTTGCCGTCAGCCACCAACGGCAATGGGCTCTTTGCCATCCGCGATAGAAGGCAAAGAAGCCACGTGGCAGCCAACTGTGCTTCCTCGTTGTCAGCGTCCTAGGAACGGGGGTCCCCAGACTTGCCTGCCTGCGGCCTGCGTTGTGGCTCAAAGGGGGGCCCAGCGCGGCCCATCTTCACCAACACAAACCCAAGACCCTCGCGAGGGGCCAAGCCTCGCGGGGCGGACGACGCAGAGCTTCCTCAGGCGCGGCCTCGTCAGGCTGGCTCATGAGGAGGCGGAGATATCAAGGCAGGGTACCTCACGAGGTGCCCGTGACGCAAGCCATGACGACCAGGGGCGCCAGGCGGGTGCCAGCCCGCGCAGCATCCCCCCTTCCTCTTTGGTACAAAGGGGGCAAGCGTAGCCGCGGAGTACCGAGGCATCAGGCAAAGGTTGCCATTTCGGTGCAACGAGACCAAGACTAGGGGGACTACGAGACGGAGGTCACCGTGGAGCCCAAGACGGCGTCATCACCAGAGCTTTGCGCAGGCGAAGACTACTTTTGTCAGGATAGTTGATACTAGCTGTCCCCCTTCAAATTAGCCCGCCATTATTGGCTCCCTTCCCGCTCGATATTTGGGAAGAGGACCAGGGCCTCTATAAATGGGACCAGCCACCCACAGAGCAAGGGGGACACGGAGACACAGAGAGACGGAGCAAGGAGAGGCAGGGAAAGAGAGAGAAAGAGAAGATCAGAAAGGGAGAGAGAGAGAGAGAAAGGTGACTGAGCTCCTCCCAGCAGTTCATCACCCCAGCCAAGAACAGACCCTCGCGAGGCTGTTCTTCCTTGTATTGTTCATCATCATCAGCCCAAGAGGCAATCCACCACACCACACACTAGAGTAGGGTATTACACCACAATGGTGGCCCGAACCAGTATAAACCCTGTGTCTCTTGCGTTGTTCTTTCCTCAGTTAAGATCCTAGCAAGGCGGAGGGGTGCAGGTAGGTAGGAGGCGAAATCTCCGCGCGCACCCTAGTGTTCGAACCTCAAGGGTCTGCTGGAACACAAAATCCGACATTTGGCGCGCCAGGTAGGGGTGCGCCGGGATTCGTCTTTCACCACCCCGTTCTCCTCCCGACCATCACGCCCATGTATGACGCTCGCCGGGCCCGCGCCGAGCGCCGGGCCGCGCTCGCTTCCCGCGTCGCCCACATGTCCCCTGTCGGCGGGCGTCCTCGCCGTTCGCCGTCGCCTGCCGTCAACGCCGCCACCGGCCCGGCGGGGGACGAGCAGCGAGCATCGTCCCAGCATCCGTCCTTGCGGCAAGACGGCCGCACCGCAACTCCCTCGCTCACCCCAGCTGGTTCTTCGTCCCACGCGCTCCGCGCGCCCATGGAGCCCTGCAACCTCTCCCCCTCCCATCGCGCTGCACCAACACCCCCGGTCGTCGCGGCCCTCTTGGGCAACTCACAGGCGCCGCCTACAAGTCACCATGTCAAGCCGTTCATCCGTCGGGTCGGTGCCGCTTCCACGCGGCAGGGGGCTCCCCTGGACCGAGCGGCCCCCGAGGCCGGCCTGACCTTCAGCTCGGAGGACCACCCCTCCAACTCGGCCTGCTCAGGTGCGCTCCCCATGCTGTGCACCCCCACCATCTGCCAGGTGGCCGTCACCAGAACCCTCATTGATGGCGGCGCGGGCCTCAGCATGCTCTCGGTCGAGGCCTTCAACCTCCTCTGCATACCCCTGGAACGGCTGCAACCCAGCCGACCCTTCTCAAGCTTAGGGGGCAAGTCGTCCAACTCCTTGGGACAGATCCGGCTCCCAGTAACCTTCGGCACCTACGACAACTTCCGCACGGAGCTGGTCGACTTCGACATCGCCCCCATCGGCCTCCCCTACAACGCCATCCTCGGCTACCCAGCGCTGGCCCAGTTCATGGCCGCGACGCACCCGGCGTACAACCTCATGAAGATGCCCGGGAGTAGCGGTGTCCTCACTGTGCACGGGGCCACCGGGGACGCGCTGCGGGTGCTCAAGCTCGCCTTCAAGACGGCGGGGTCGGCACAGCCCGCCAACTTGGAGACCCCCGGGCCCAAGGGGGCTGCACCCGCCAAGAAGAAACAGTTGTTCACCCAAGACAAGGCAGAAACCAAGCAGATACCCGTCGATGAGGACGGATCCACCAACGCCACTTTCACCATAGGCGCCCACCTCAAACCCGAGCAGGAGAAGGCCCTGGTCGGGTTCCTACATGCAAACAAGAAGGTATTCGCTTGGGAGCCTGAATAGTTGGTAGGGATCCGTAGGAGTGTAACCGAGCATCACCTCAACGTGTTCCCCAACGTGCGCCCTGTGAAGCAGAAGGCCAGGCGGCAGTCCACAGAAAAGCAGGCCTTCATCATCCAAGAGACCCGCAAATTAGAAGCCGCTGGGGTCATTCGCAAGGTCTGATACCCGGACTGGTTGGCCAACCCTGTCGTTGTGCCAAAGAAGGGAGGGAAGGAGCGCATGTGTGTCGACTTCACCAACCTCAACAAAGCATGCCCGCAAGATCCGTTCCCGCTCCCCCGCATCGACCAGCTCGTGGATTCCACTACGGAATGCGACCTGTTGTGCTTCTTGGATGCCTTCTCTGGGTATCACCAAATCAAGATGGTGGTAGAAGACGTCGAGAAGACAGCCTTCCTAACCCCGTGTGGGGTGTACTGCTACACATGCATGCCATTCAGGCTGCGTAACGCAGGGGCGGCCTTCTAGCGGCTGATGCACATCACCTTGGGCCCGCAGCTCGGGAAGAATGTTGAAGCTTACGTCGATGACATTGTGGTAAAGCCTCGGGAGGCCAAGACCTTGATACAAGACTTGGAGGAAATCTTCGCGAGCCTCAACACAGTGAACCTACGGCTCAACCCAGAGAAGTGTGTGTTCGGAGTCCCCTCGGGCAAGCTCTTGGGTTTCCTCGTGTCCCACCGAGGCATCGAGGCTAACCCGGAGAAGGTCAAGGCGGTGGAAGACATGAGCCCGCCAAAGACCCTCAGAGAAATGCAGAAGCTCACGGGGCGCGTGACCTCACTAGGGCGCTTCATCTCCAAGTTGGGGGAACGAGCACTGCCCCTTCCAGCTAATGAAGAAAAAGGGGCCCTTCGAGTGGACTGAAGGGGCCGACAAGGCGTTCCAGGATCTCAAGAGATACCTGACCAGCCCACCGGTCATGGTGGCTCCGTGCCCTCAAGAGCCCCTGGTGCTTTACCTCGCCGCCACTCCTTACTCCGCCAGCGCAGCCTTAGTGGCAGTCAGAGAGGAGCGCCGAATCAAAACCGTGGCAGTAGCCCGGGACAAGGCAGAATAGGGACAAGGAAGGCCTACAGAAACCGCCATTGGGGCTGAGGAGGATCAGCCGCCGCAGAGGGGCGCACCAGAGGCGGAAGAGGCCCCTCTTCTAGATGGCCAGCCTCAGGAGGCCTCATTGCCTCAAGAGGCGCCACGGTCTCCGAAGGGAGCCACCAGCACTGACGCACTCCACCTCGTTGAACACCCAGTGTACTTCGTCAGCACAGTGCTGTGGGATGCCAGGGCACAGTACCCCATGCCTGAGAAACTCCTCATCGCGCTACTGATGGCCTCGTGCAAGCTGCAGCACTATTTTCAGGGTCACCCCATCAAGGTCGTCTTGTCGTACCCCCTGGAGAGAGTACTCAGGAGCCCTAATTCAGCTGGAAGGGTCGCTGAGTGGAACATAGAACTGCAAGTGTTTCAGCTCGAATTCAGCACGACCAGAGTCATCAAGGGAGCAGCGTTGGCGGATTTTGTGGTAGAATGGACGGAGGCGCCAGGCCTCAAGGCCGACGAGGATCGGTCCCTGTCCCCGGGAAGTGAGGCGCCAGAAGGCTGGGTCATGTACTTCGATGGGGCATTCTCCAGGCATGGCGCTGGGGCTGGGGCGGTGCTTATATCGCCCGCTCAGGACAAGCTCTATTACGCCGTGCAGCTCTGTTTCCAGCAAGGTGAAAAGGTCTCCAACAACATAGCAGAGTATGAAGGTTTAATAGTGGGCTTGAAGGCGGCGACTGCCCTGGGGGTGAAACGCCTCACCATCAAGGGCGATTCGCAGCTCCTTGTCAATTTCTCCAACAAAGTGTACGAGACGAAGGATGAGCACATGGAAGCCTACCTAGCGGAGGTCCGCAAGATGGAGAAGCAGTTCTGGGGGTTGGAGTTGCAGCATTTGCCCCGTGGCACCAATCAGGAGGCCGACGACATCCCCAAACGGGCGTCCGGCGGTTACCTCAAGAGCCTGGTGTTTTCGAGGAGCGGCTCTTCAAGCCATCAGCCCTGCCGTCATTATCGAACACGGCTCAGCCCCGGGAGGAGCTCCCTCAGCCACCTGCCTCAGGGGCTCCGGCCTGTGGCCCGGCCTCAGGAGCACGTCTGCTCCTGACGATGGAACCTCAGGAGGGATGTTGGATCACGGAGCTCCGGAGTTACCTAACGCAAGGGACCCTGCCGGTGAAGGAGGAGGAAGCGGAGCGAGTGGCACGCCAGGCCACGGCATACTGCATCAAGGATGGAGAGCTCTACCAGAAGCGGCCAAACGATGTATCCCTGCGCTGCATCTCTAGGGAGCAAGGGAAGGAATTGCTGGAAGATATACACGGCGGAGATTGTGGACATCATTCATCATCGCGGACCCTCGTCGGCAAGGCGTTCCGCAGTGGGTTTTATTGGCCCACCGCGCTCAATGACGCCGTCGAACTAGTAAAAGCTTGTGAGGCCTGCCAGTTCCACGCCAAGCAGATCCATCAACCAGCAGGAGGCTTGCAGACTATACCCCTTTCGTGGCCATTCGCAGTCTGGGGCTGGATATCTTGGGCCCGTTTCCTCGGGCGCCTGGGGCTACCGCTACCTCTACGTCGCCGTGGACAAGTTCACCAAGTGGGCTGAAGTAGAGGCTGTCCACACCATTCCCGCGGGTTCCGCGGTCAAGTTCATCAAGGGCATTGTGAGCCGGTTCGGGGTGCCGAATCGCATCATCACGGACAATGGTTCGCAGCTCACCAGTAACCTCTTCAAAACATACTGTGCTAACCTTGGAACGCAGATATGCTACGCTTCGGTGGCGCACCCCCGAAGCAACGGCCAGGCCGAGCGGGCCAACGCAGAGGTCCTGAGGGGCCTCAAGACCAGGACGTTCAAGAAGAAGCTGGAGGCCTGCGGCAGAGGTTGGTACGACGAGCTTCAGTCCGTGTTGTGGTCCATCCGCACAACCGCGACCTAGCCGACTGGAGAAACCCCGTTCTTCCTGGTCTACGGAGCCGAAGCGGTCCTCCCTCACGAGGTCAGACGTCGCTCCGCGCGGGTCCTGGCGTTTGACGAGGCACAGCAGGACGCCATGCGGGGGATGGACCTCGTGCTGGGGGAGGAACGTCGCCGAGAAGCCATGCTACGAGCAGCGAGATACCAACAAGCACTGCGGAGATATCACTGCCACAACATCCGCCCCAGAACTCTCGAGGTAGGAGACCTCATTCTCAGGCGGGTCCTCTCCAGGGAGGGGCTGCACAAGCTCTCTCCCATGTGGGAGGGCCCGTTCAAAGTTGTTCTTGTTCCCAGGCCCGGCTCCACGCGCTTGGAGACTCAAGAGGGGGTGCCAGTCCAGAATGCGTGGAACATCCAGCACCTCCGGAGGTTCTACCCCTAAAAAAGGCCCAGAGCCTGTGAAGAAGGCGAATGCCTATGAAGCTATCGCGTTTTGGAAAAGGCCCAGAGCCTATGAAGAAGGCGAATGCCTGTGAAGCTATCGCGTTTTGGAAAAGGCCCAAAGCCTGTGAAGAAGGCGAATGCCTGTGAAGCTATCACGTTTTGGAAAAGGCCTAGAGCCTGTGAAGAAGGCGAATGCCTGTGAAGCTATCGCATTTTGGAAAAGGCCCAGAGCCTGTGAAGAAGGCGAATGCCTGTGAAGCTATCGCATTTGGGAAAAGGCCCGGAGCTTGTGAAGAAGGCGAATGCCTGTGAAGCCATCGCGTTTGGGAAAAGGCCCGGAGCCTGTGAAGAAGGCCAATGCCTGTGAAGCTTGCCTCCCATGACACTCTCATGTAATAATGAGTTGGGGCTGTACACACCCCGGAGTCTCAGGAGCGCCGGCCTCAGGCCCTGGGGCTCCCTCCCACGCCCAGTGGAAGCACTTAGCTCCGCGCTGGTGAGAAGACGTCGAAGACTAGATTAGGTGCCGGACGCGGCTTTTCATTTGCTTTCCGCAGTTGGCTTGTTCCTTCTCATTCGAAGTTTTATTGAAGTTGTTGCCGTCTTTGGCTTGTGGTTCTCCGACTTTTCACTCTCCTGCCTTGATTTCTCTTGTGCAAGGCCTCGCGAGGGGGGCAGCTGAGCGCCCTCGCGAGTGTTCCTATCCTAGTCATTCAGAGAGTTCGCGACCTGGGCCCCTTACAGGAGCACCCCTCCAATCCGTGCCCCACGGGCACCGCGACACAAACAAAGGGCATGGGTCGGTCGCCCCCACACGGCCGAGGCCGGAAACTATCCATGCTCGGGCACGTAGCCGGAAGGTACGGTAACGAAAGCAAAACGATGATTAACAGCAATAACCCAAACACGCCCCCGCGGGGCTCCACACTATTGTCTTTGTTACGCATGAAAAAGGAAAAAGAAAGAAAAATCTGGTGCAGCTCGCCTCACACCGGCCCGCAGGGAAGGCCCGAGCTACCTCCGGAGCTCAGGCGGACTCCCTCTCGCGCTTCACCAGGGCGCGACGGTGGGCGGACACGTTGCCACCTCCCAAGCAGATACGGTGGCGCGGGGGCTGACCACGGCCACCGCTAGAGGAGTCGCCACCTGAAGAAGAACCGGAGAAGCTTGAGGAACCCTGAGCACCGCCGGCCGCGCGAGCGCTGCCCTCTCCATCATCGCTGGAGCTGGGTTCCCAGCCGCGGTCGTCACCCTCGGGGCAACACCCTGCGCGGCGACCATCTTCCCCAAACACCCTCACGTAGAGGGTGGCATCACCGTCGAACTTGAAGTGTAGGGTGCACCGACGGCTCAGGCCACGCGCGTGGGCAAACGTCTACCAACCGCAGGCCAGGAACAGGCTCCCGGCCGCGGAGACCTCCAGTGAGACCCATGAGGCCCGGCTGCAGCAGCCATCGGCCTAAAGCCAGAGGCCGCCCGGGGCATCGGCCGGGAGCTCGCCAAGGAGGAAGCGAGGAAGCGGAAGACGAGTGCTGGTCGGCCCTGCCGACCACACGACGAACTCCGGCAGCACTTCAGCAGCGCGAAAGCGCAGCCTAGGGGGAGCGTGCCCCCGGATGCAGCAATCCGCCCGTCACTGTGCTGAAGATCGCCTCCACGGACGCAGGGAGCCACCGTGGTGGCCACAGGATGTTTACGAGGGCGCCCTCAGCCGCGCTTGGGTGGGGTGGAGGCGAGCTCAACCTAGTGAGCCTTCCCCTTCTCTGCGGCCGAGAACCTCCTTGACGGGGCCATGAAGAATGGGAGGAGCAAGGAGGGATGAACTGGAAGGGCGCGCGCCGGTCTGTACTTATAATATAACTGGCGATGGCCAACCAACGGCCCCCACGATCATAGGTAATTATGACCCTCTTTGCATGCAGGGACTTGTCCAATCCGTGCAGTTGCCGAGGCGCCATGGGGAAGTGGAGAAGCCCACGTCCAATCAACCGCCACGCGGCACCCAAGGCCGCAGGCTGTTAGGGCCCGCGGCGCTTTGCTCTTGCCCTTCCGCCTCCCTGCACGGCCAAGTCCGGGTGCGCCTTGGGCCCGGGGGCTACTGTCAGCGTCCTAGGAAGGGGGGTCCCCAGACTTGCCTACCTGCGGCCTGCATCGTGGCTCAAAGGGGGGCCTAGTGCGGCCCATCTTCACCAATACAAACCCAAGACCCTTGCGAGGGGCCAAGCCTCGCGGGGAGGACGACACGGAGCTTCCTCAGGCGCGGCCTCGTCAGGCTGGCTCACGAGGAGGCAGATATATCAAGGCGGGGTACCTCACGAGGTGCCCGTGATGCAAGCCATGACGACCAGGGGCGCCAGGCGGGTGCCAGCCCGCGCAGCGTCCCCCTTCCTCTTTGGTGCAAAGGAGGCAAGCGCAGCCGCGGAGTACCGAGGCATCAGGCAAAGGTTTCCATTTCGGTGCAATGAGACCAAGACCAGGGGGACTACGAGAAGGAGGTCACCGTGGAGCCCAAGACGGCGTCATCACCAGAGCTTTGTGCAGGCGAAGACTACTTTTGTCAGGATAGTTGATACTAGCTGTCCCCCTTCAAATTAGCCCGCCATTGTTGGCTCCCTTCCCACTCGATATTTGGGAAGAGGACCAGGGCCTCTATAAATAGGACCAGCCACCCACAGAGCAAGGGGGACAGACACAGAGAGACGGAGCAAGGAGAGGCAGGGAAAGAGAGAGAGAGAAGATTAGAAAGGGAGAGAGAGAGAGAGAGAGAAAGGTGACTGAGCTCCTCCCAGCAGTTCATCACCCCAGCCAAGAACAGACCCTCGCGAGGCTGTTCTTCCTTGTATTGTTCATCATCATCAGCCCAAGAGGCAATCCACCACACCACACACTGGAGTAGGGTATTACACCACAACGGTGGCCCGAACCAGTATAAACCCTGTATCTCTTGCGTTGTTCTTTCCTTAGTTAAGATCCTAGCAAGGCGGAGGGTGCAGGTAGGTAGGAGGCGAAATCTTCGCGCGCACCCCAGTGTTCGAACCTCAAGGGTCTGCCGGAACCCAAAATCCGACACTCGGAGCTGACCCATTTGGTTAGTTTACCTACAGTGGCGGACGGCAAAGCCTTTGGCTACAGCGGCGGACGGCAAAGACTTGCTGGAAAGTGACATCCAACTGACGTCATCAGGCGAACGGCAAAGGCCTGATGATATTTGCCGTCAACCGTGGACGGCAAACACTGCCATTAGCCACCCAACAGACTAACGGCGAATTTATTGCCGTCGGGTTTCTTCGTCGTCGACCGCGGATGGCAAAGGCCCCTTGGCCGTCCGCTTCCAAAAGCAGACGGCAAAGAAGCTCTTTACCAATCCTTTCCTTGTCGGTGCATTTTCCGTCTGCGGCAGACGACAAAGGCCTTTGCCATCCGCCGTCCGTGCCTTTGCCGTCCGCCTTGGCGGATGGCAAATTAGATAATTCCTGTAGTGGAACTAACCCGGACTGACGCTGTTTTCAGCAGAATTGCCATGGTGTTATTTATGTGCAGAAACGAAAGTTCTCGGAATGACCTGAAACTCCACGAAACTTATTTTTGGAAATAATAAAAAATACTGGCGAAAGAATCATGGCCAGGGGGCCCACACCCTAGCCACAAGGGTGGGGGTGCGCCTGCCCCCCTGGGCGCGCCCCCTGCCTCGTGGGCCCCCTGGTACTCCACCAACCTCAACTCCAACTCCATATATTTGTGTTCGGGGAGAAAAAAAATCAGGGAGAATGATTCATTGCGTTTTACAATACGGAGCTGCCGCCAAGCCCTAAACTCTCTCGGGAGGGCTGATCTGGAGTCCATTCGGAGCTCCGGAGAGGGGAATCTGTCGCCGTCGTCATCATCAACCATCCTCCATCACCAATTTCATGATGCTCACCGCCGTGCATGAGTAATTCCATCATAGGCTTGCTGGACGGTGATGGGTTGGATGTAATTTATCATTTAATCGAGTTAGTTTTGTTAGCGTTTGAACCCTAGTATCCACTATGTTCTGAGATTGATGTTGCTATGACTTTGCTATGCTTAATGCTTGTCACTAGTGCTCGAGTGCCATGATTTCAGATCTCAACCTATTATGTTTTCATGAATATATGTGAGTTCTTGATCCTATCTTGCAAGTCTATAGTCACCTACTATGTGTTATGATCCGGCAACCCCGAAGTGACAATAATTGGGACCACTCCCGGTGATGACCATAGTTTGAGGAGTTCATGTATTCACCTTGTGTTAATGCTTTGGTGTGGTACTCTATTAAAAGGAGGCCTTAATATCCCTTAGTTTCCACTAGGACCCCGCTGCCACGGGAGGGTAGGACAAAAGATGTCATGCAAGTTCTTTTCCATAAGCACGTATGACTATATTCGGAATACATGCCTACATTATATTGATGAATTGGAGCTAGTTCTGTGTCACCCTATGTTATGATTGTTACATGATGAACCGCATCCGGCATAATTCTCCATCACTGATCCATTGCCTACGAGCTTTCCATATATTGTTCTCCGCTTATTTACTTTTCCGTTGCTACTGTTATAATTACTGTAAAACCCAAAATATTACTTTTGTTATCGTTAGCATTACTTCCATATTACTTTGCTACTAAATACTTTGCTGCAGATACTAAGTTACCCAGGTGTGGTCGAATTGACAACTCAACTGCTAATACATGAGAATATTCTCTGGCTCCCCGTTGTGTCGAACTAATAATTTGGGTTGAATACTCTACCCTCGAAAACTGTTGCGATCCCTTATACTTGTGGGTTATCAAGACTATTTTCTGGCGCCGTTGCCGGGGAGCACAGCTCTATTCTTTGAGTCACTTGGGATTTATATCTGCTTATCATTATGAAGAACTTGAAAGACGAGAAAACAAAAATTTATCCCTCAACTACGAGGCGAGATAAGGAACTGCCATCTAGCTCTGCACTTGATTCACCTTCTGTTTTGAGTAAGCTTGCGACACCTAAACCTGCTTCTGCTATTAATTCTAATATGTTGCATACTATTGATGATGCCACTTCTGCTATGCATGATACTTATGATGAAACTACTTCTATGCTTGATACTACTATGCCACTTGGTGAATTTCTTGATGAACAAATTGCTAGGGCTAGAGAGAATGAAATTATTGAAACTTATAATATTGATGAAAGTGATGATGAAGGCTCTCCCAATAAATATGAATTACCTGTTGTGCCTAAGGGCTATGTTATGGATGAAGAAACTGCTACAGATTTTCTTGCTTGCAATGATAGGAGTGATCTTAAGAAATTATTAGCTAAGCTGAAACAAAAAAACTCTGAATGCTAGAATGAAATATGATCCTGCTTATGCTACTTCACCTATCTTTGTTACTGATAAGGATTATGATTTCTCTGTTGATCCTGAGATAATTACTTTAGTTGAATATGATCCTTTCTATGGTTATGAATCTGAAACTATTGTGGCACATCTTACTAAATTAAATGATATAGACACCCTGTTCACTAATGATGAGAGGGCTCGCTACTTTTATATCCTTAAAATATTTCCGTTCTCATTAAAGGGTGACGCTAAGATATGGTTTAATTCTCTTGATCCTGGTTGTGTGCGTAGTCCCCAGGATATGATTTATTACTTCTCTGCTAAATATTTCCCTGCTCATAAGAAACAAGCTACTTTAAGGGAAATATATAATTTTGTGCAAATTGAAGAAGAGAGTCTCCCACAAGCTTGGGGGAGGCTTATCCAATTACTTAATTCTTTGCCTGATCATCCTCTTAAGAAAAATGAAATACTTGATATCCTTTATAATAGACTAACTGATGCTTCCAGAGATTACCTGGATAGTTGTGTTGGTTCCGTTTTCAGGGAAAGAACACCAGATGAAGCTGAAATTCTATTGAATAATATGTTGACAAATGAAAATAATTGGACACTTTCTGAGCCAGCTCCTGAGCCTATTCCTAAACCAACTCCGAAGAAAAGAGGTGTTCTATTTCTCAGTCCTGAAGATATGCCAGAGGCAAAGAAATCTATGAAAGAAAAGGATATTAAAGCTGAAGATGTTAAAAATTTACCTCCTATTGAAGAAATACATGGTCTTAATTTACCGCCTGTCAAAAAAATGCATAATTTTAATCCATCACCTATTGAAGAAATACATGGTCTTGATAACCCGACACAGGTAGTAAAGGTAAATTCTCTCTATAGATATGATAAAGCTGAGATCCCTCCTACTAAGTTTGCTAGCCAATGTTTGGATGAGTTTGATAACTTTATGGTTACGCAGGAATACTTCAATGCTTACTTTGGTAGACAATTGAAACAAAATTCTTATATGATTGAACACTTGGGTGATTATATGTCTAGAGTTAAAGGTGAACTTAAACTCATTAGTAAACATGCTTCTATGGTTACCACTCAAGTAGAACAAGTACTTAAAGCTCAAGATGATTTGCTCAATGAATTGAATAGTAAGAATAATGACTATGTTATTAGAGTGGCTAGTAGAACTGGTAAGATGACTCAGGAACCTTTTGTATCCTGAAGGCCACCCTAAGAGAATTGAGCAAGATTCTCAAAGAAATAATATAGATGCACCTAGTCCTTCTAAAAGGAAGAAAAAGAAAAATGATAGGACTTTGCATGCTTCTAGTGAACCTATTGCTGAACCACCTGAGAATCCCAATGATATTTCTATTTCTGATGCTGAAACATAGTCTGGTAATAAACATGAACCTAATGAAAATGTTAATGATGATGTTCATGTTGATGCTCAACCCAGTAATGATAATGATATAGAAATTGAACCTGTTGCTGATCTTGATAACCCACAATCAAAGAATCAACGTTATGATAAGAGAGACTTTGTTGCTAGGAAACATGGTAAAGAAAGAGAACTATGGGTTCAGAAACCCGTGCATTTTCCTCCCAAACCATTCAATAAAAAGGATGATGAGGATTTTGAGCGCTTTGCTGAAATGATTAGACCTATCTTTTTGCGTATGCGATTAACTGATATGCTCAAAATGAATCCTTATGCTAAGTACATGAAAGATATTGTTACTAATAAAAGAAAGATACCGGAAGCTGAAATTTCCACCATGCTTGCTAATTATACTTTTAAGGGTGGAATACCTAAGAAACTAGGAGATCCAGGAGTACCAACTATACCATGCTCCATTAAAAGAAACTATGTTAGAACTGCTTTATGTGATCTTGGAGCCCGTGTTAGTGTTATGACTCTCTCTTTATATCGTAGACTTGATTTGAATAAGTTAACACCTACTGAAATATCCTTGCAAATGGCTGATAAATCAACTACTATACCTATCGGTATTTGTGAGGATGTGCCTGTTGTAGTTGCAAATGTTACTATTTTAACGGACTTTGTTATTCTTGATATTCCCGATGACGATAGTATGTCTATTATTCTTGGAAGACCTTTTTTGAATACTATAGGGGCTGTTATTGATTGCAACAAAGGCAATGTCACTTTTCATGTTAATGGTAATGAGCATACGGTACATTTTCTGAGGAAACAACCTCAAGTCCACAGTATCAATTCTATTGGAAAAATTCCATCGGTTATTTGTGGAGGTTTTGAATTTCCTCTTCCTGCTGTCAAGAAGAAATATGATATTCTTATTATTGGGGATGTGCATATCCCCATTGAGGTAACATAGTATCATTCAAAATTTCTCCGGTTTCATGTTACTCGAAATGAGTTTGTTAACAAGACTTACTCAACCTTTTTAGTGGATTCCTTTTGATGAGCATGAGATGGATGAAGTTAGAAAGCACAACCTTCTGTACCCTCCTTTTACTTTCTGTTATTTAGTTGAAATAAAGTAAAAATAGTATTTTCTGTCAGTTTTCTGAATTATTCGTGCAATATAAAAATACCCCAAAAATAAAAGTTCTCCAAATGCCCTGCCAATTTAATATGATTTTTTCATGAATATTTGAGAATATCTTGCACTAAGAACACAGCAGGGGGAGCAAGCACCTGGCCACGAGGGTCCAGGGCGCGCCCCCTGCCTCATGGGCCCACGGTAGCTCCCCTCCACTTATTCCTGCACCCACACACTTCTTCTTCCTCCCAAAAAAATCACCATCCAGCTCAAGCACGAGTTCTAGCTCATTTTGCTGCGATTTTCGATCTCCTTGATCAAAGCACCTCTCACAAAACTGCTTTGGGGGATTGTTCCTTGGTATGTGACTCCTCCATTGGTCCAATTAGTTTTTGTTCTAGTGCTTTATTCATTGCAAATTTGTGCTGCCTAGGTGACCATGTTCTTGAGCTTGCATGTAAAATTTATATGGTTCCAAGTAGTTCTAATGCATGATATAGGTCCTAGGCACTTGTAGGAATAGTTGCTATCAATTTTGTTGAGCTTGGTTCACTTCTATTTGAAGTTACTAAAAATTTCAGAAATTTTTTAAAGGAATAAATATGTTTAGGAAAATGTACCAAGATGGTCCTTCTAGGAAGCAAGGACCCAGGCTTGCAATGCGTGATGCTGATGATGAACCACCAAGGGACGCCCCAGTGCGGCCTTGTGAATGGCCTTCAGAGGACTTCATCGATCGAGCAGGAATTAAGGAGGAATTTAACGCATATCTGCGTAATGCTGATCTTGTGAGCTTCGAGGCAGAAAAGTGCCGTCAGTACCACTATCTCACTAGTTCCTTTGTGAGGAGGTTTGAATTTTCATGTTCACGCAAGTCTCAAACTGTATTGTTTGATCTGTATGAAAATTCTTATACTATGGACTTAGAGGATTTTACCACTACTTGCGAACTTCCACAATGGGGTAGTACTAGTGAACCTCGCAAATCTGAGTTTAGAGATTTTCTTGCTAGTGTAACTATGGGGGAATCTAGAGATATAGGACAAGCTACCATAGGGAGCATTCATTTTCCTACTATACATTATTTTGCTCTCTTCATAGGTAGGTGCATAAATGGTAAAGATGAAGCATGTCATATGTGTGTCCCTGACCTAAGTATTCTTAGGAGTGCTGTGTCAGGAGATAAACATTATAATTTGGGAGCCATTATTGCACGTAGGTTGCATCATAATAGATTTAATGGAGATTTCTTTGGTGGAATTTATGCAACCCGTATAGCTAATTTTCTTGGTATAACCATACATGAGGATGATATTGAGTTGCCTCCTGCTTATTTGGATTATGAGGCTATGGTTCATCATCATTTTGTTGAGAGGAACGATTAGTTCCTCCAGTACCGACTAATCTTTGGCAGACGACGCACCTATCTCATCGCTCTCCCTGCTTCTACTTTCTTTGACTTTCAGGCAAAAGGGAGATATTTTATAACCAGAGAGGAGGCGGAAGAGTATAAGAGCAGGTCTGAGATAGCTCGCCTCCAAGCTGCATCCCATGATGCAATGACTGTTGCATCTCAGTATGACCCCAACTACAACTTTGGATATTCGCCAGACCATCCGTGGCAATAAACCCACTTAGGCCAAAAGCCTAAGCTTGGGGGAGTATGTATTTCTCACCGACATTACATTCATGTTCACACACTCATTGCTAGATTTCGGTGCTCATACTCTTCCACTATAATATCCATGCTAGTTTATCTTCCTTTTTATGCTTTCTTCTTGTGTGTTTGAAATAAACCTTAAGAAAAACCAAAAAAATTAGTTGTAGCTTTTAGCTAGTTTTAATTTCCATGCTTGTAGTAGTAATTAAAAAGAAAACCCAAAAAGATTTCCTGTTCTTCTTTCGCTTGTTGGGAGCTTTCACGTGTAAATATTTTTATTTCTTTTCTTTTCTTTGGGGGTCGATAGGAGAAGACCATAATTAAATTGTTAAAGTGGCTCTTATATGCATTATTGTTGATCTGGCAAAAGAGCCTATATTGTCTTGTCTTCTCTTGTTTATTGAATGCTTGCAGATTCCAGCTTAGTCCAATGCACATGCACTATTACTATTATTCACATCATTCGGTCGTGCAAGTGAAAGGCAATTATGACGATATATGATGGACTGATTGAGATGACAGAAGCTGGTATGAACTCGACCTCTCTTGTTTTTGTAAATATGATTAGTTCATCGTTCCTGATTCAACCTATTATGAATGAACATGTTTGCAATGACAATTAGAGATTATAGTTGCTTGTGCCATGCTTAATTAGCTAGGAGCTTATAATGGTTTACCTTGCGTGCCAACATGCTATTAAGATGGTTGTGATGTGGTATGATGGGGTGGTATCCTCCTTTGAATGATTTAAGTGACTTGACCTGGCACATGTTCACGCATGTAGTTGAAACAAAATCAACATAGCCTTCACGATATTTATGTTCATGGTGGATTATATCCTACTCATGCTTGCACTCAGTGTATATTAATTTTAATGCATGTTCATGACTATTGACGCTCTCTAGTTGGTCGCTTCCTAGTCTTTTGCTAGCCTTCACTTGTACTAAGCGGGAATACTGCTTGTGCATCCAATTCCATAAACCCCAAAGTTATTCCATATGAGTCCACCATACCTACCTATATGCGGTATTTACCTGCCGTTCCAAGTAAATTTGTATGAGCCAAACTCTAAACCTTCAAATAAACATTCTGTTTTGTATGCTCGAATAGCTCATGTATCAACTAGGGCTGTCCGTATCTTCCATGTTAGGCGGGTTATTCTCAAGAGGAGTGGACTCCGCTCCTCACTCACGAGAAAATGGCTGGTCATCGGGATGCCCAGTCCCATGCTTTATGCAAATCAAATCAAAATAATTGCAACAGAACTCCCCCGGGACTGTTGTTAGTTGGAGGCACTCGTTCTTTCGAGCAAGCCATGGATTGATGCTTGTTGGTGGAGGGGAGTATAAACTTTACCATTCTATTTGGGAACCACCTATAATGTGTGTAGCATGGAAGATATCACCATCTCTTGGTTGTTATGTTGACAATCAAAGTATACCGCTCAAAATATTATTTATCTCTATTTCAAAATTGAGCTCTGGCACCTCTACAAATCCATGCTTCCCTCTGCGAAGGGCCTATCTATTAACTTTTATGTTGGTTTGTAACATCCCAAATTTCCAATTTGAAATGTTATACATTAGATCATCATTGCATATCATATTTTATTTTGCATTTTGGTTGATCCTAGAAATTCTACCCAACTCAATGACCCACGGAGAGAGTTGGGGATTTCGTTATTTTCATATTTGAGTTTTCTCAAATTTTGAGAATAGGATCATTTGATTTTATTTATTTTATCATCAATTATTTCTATTACAAAAGAGAGAGGGAATAAAATGACTTTCCCAAAATAAAGAAATATTGAGGATTTAATAATAAAATCAAATAAGGTTTTATTTCGGAGTTTTTTTGTGTTTTATTTGAATTTAGGAAAAATGTGCATTTTTCAAAATTGCATTTAGGTCCCAAATAAATGTTCACCTTGTGCGGCTTGATTTTAGAAGCCCGTGAAAATTTATTTCGGAATTTTTGGAGTCCGTTTATTATTTCTTTTAATTTTTCTTCCGTGCGTCATATTTATAAAAAAAAGTGAACGACCTAACCGGGCCGTGTCAGTCCGGGACTCTGGCCCGGCTGGCTTTAAAAGCCGGGGCAGCCCACTCGGGCAAACCCTAGCCCCGAGCCGCCCCGCCCCGCCCCATGCACCGCCACCGCTGCCCGCCGCCTCCGCCGGACGCCGCCGCCGGATTCCGCCGCCCGAGGTTCGCCGCGGCTTAACTTTCGTGCCATCGGTTTTTTTTTAAATAGATCGGTTTTCGTCGGTTTTTCCGTCGGTTTTTTTTAGTTTCAGTTTTTTTAAATAGATTGGTTTTTCCGGTTTATTTAAATAGTGAGCCTTCGTCCGTTCGTTCGTTCTAGCGAACATTCGTCATTTTTCTTTTTCTCGGATTAAATCCGTGATTTTTCTGATCGCGATTCTTGATCCGATTTTCATTTTAGTATAACTTTTCGCCCGTTTATCGGAATCAGGCGATTCAAGCGCCTAGAGTTTCGTCTCGAAACCCTCTATCCGTTTAACCAACTTAAACAAGATTTTTCTACTGTAAAATTTGCCCTAGATCCAGATTACTAGAACGAAGATGTTTTCTTTCGCCGTTTGACTTTCGTTGCTTCGTTCGATTTGATTCTTTTTGCCAACCGGAGTTCTTAAGTTGAACCTTCTAGTTAGATCTCTTGTTTGAGTTTTACCTGTGCATTAGATGAGTTCTTATTGTATGCTTGTTTGTTTGTTTGCGGTAGAGTACCCGGAGTGCGCCGCTTGTTACTTCGAATCTCTAGGTTTCGCGGATCATCAGCAAGGCAAGTAACACTTTGATCATACCTTTTCTACTACCCAGTTTTATTGCATTAGATCAACCCTCACACATTGCATGATTAGGATCTAATTAAATTGTGGGATGGGAAGTAGATGAGGTAGTACCTATTACCTGTTTATTATCAAACCTTTGGGAGTTACTTCTATGTTTGCTTATTATGCCATGCTATGCTAGTAGACGTGGATTGGGTGAGTGATATCCATGACAGATGTGAGTTTGTTAATTAATGGTTTATCTAAGGTGGCAACTTAAACACACATCTGGGTGGATTGAGGCACCTGGGTATTCCAGGACTTGCCTGTTTTTCTTTTGGACCGCCACCCAGGCTCAAAGGGATCATGAGACTATTCATACTAGAAACTTCCGTGTGCAGCCACAAGCTATTATGGGCTCTAGCATAGTTGACTAAGTTGTGCGAACTCTTACAGTGGTAGACTAGCAGATGTAGGGGATGTAGGTGGTACGGTCTACCCGATCGTAAGGTGCTAGCGCTTCTGAAAGACTATGTCTCGGTCATCCGTCTTCTCAAACACCATGTAGTGCGAGAAACCAAACAGAGGCGATCGAGTCTTGTGGGGAAAAGTGTGCAAACCTCTGCAGAGTGTAATAAACTAATCATGGTTAGCCGTGTCCCCGGTTATGGACATCTTGAGTATCTAGTACTTGGATTATCATGTGAATCTCAACATGTTACTCTAAATTAATTTTGTTGGGTTATGTTTAATGATGATGCTTAACTGGGATTGAGAATGCTGTCAACCATTCTCAATGTTTAACAACTACCATGATAGTTAAATAAATTTATTCCTTTGAAGTAGGGAAAAATTGGCTTTCCGCAAAACTATAACCATAGAGCTTTCCACCAGCCAAATATGCATATAGTATAGTTGTTTCATTCCATTACTCTCTATGTGTTACATTGCCAGCATATTCCATGTGCTGACCTGTTTTCGGGCTGCAACGTTAATGTTGCAGACTTTTCAGACGACGATTAAGGAGTTTTTAGGTCGTGGTTCTATACTCAGTGATGTCGTTGGAGTTGATGGACTCACTTATCTTCCAAGCCTTCCGCTGTTATCGTTATTAGATGGCCTTAAGCCATATTTATTGTAATAAGTTCTCTTTTGAGACACTCGATGTAATAAGTGTGTGATTGCTACTCTGCTATAAATCCTCCAAGTACTGTGTGGTGTCAGCATTACTGATCCAGGGATGACACCGGAGCACAGAGGTCAGATTGTTTGAGGTCTGGTCGCTACAGAGATGGTATCAGAGCACACGCTGACTGTAGGACACGACCACTAAGCTAAAGACCTAGATCCCTTTTCACTCTCTTCTTTTCTGACTTCTCATCTTTTCTACTCTTTAGGATGGCGGATGCAAGGAACAAGTTCACGCAACCGGATGAAGATACACCCTTTGGACGTCACTTGAAGGAAGTCACTAGATACCTGAATATAGGAGTACCAAGCTTCACCGGAACCTACAACGCCACTTTACCTGAAGAAGAGCGCTGGATGATTCAAGTTCAAGTTCCAGGAAGGACGTTCATGCCCGTCACTGAACCCATAGAGTTTTCTTTTAATGCACCAACTTGGAATCTAGGAAAGAGCATGGCAGCTCACATCGCCATGGGACGCATTGGAGAAGTCTACCGCAAGGATCTCAAGGATACTATCTACTAGATTTGTGGGCGCCGAGATGAGCACTGGGAGATGATCAGCACCAGGAAGGATAGATCAATAGCAGCTTTTATCCAGGAGTTAAACCAGCACATTCGACGACAGGAGAACCAGATGTGCGCCGACATGATAGATCTGAAGAAGGGAAGGACAAGAATCAAGGAACTGGAGGAAGAACTCAAGGCTACACATGAAGATTATGAGGAGGAAATTGAATTATTGGTGGAGAAGAATGACGACCTGATCAAGAAGATCGAAATATTTATGGGAGGCCCTACGCCAGTAGATGAAGACGAAGAACCCAAGGAGATTAGCCCGGAAGACTACATCATCATCGACAACACCGACTCAGATCTAGATAGTAGCGGTGATGACTATGTTGATGAAGCTGGAGCAGATATCATGGAGTCTGCAACCGAAGAATATTTCTAGTAGACCACCTCATTAGTAGTAGTAGTCCACCATGTAAATATAGTAGTCCGAGCAATTTTGCGATAGATAGATCGATTGTATGCCCTTGTTTGATTGAATGAAGTGAATTGTTTGCTTTTGCCTCATGTGCATATGGGTAGTGTTTTCTCTTTAGACCCCCTCTATTCTTACATCTCATCTTTTCTAAACCCTCAGATGCCTCCGAGACGTGACCCCGGATTTGCCTTTCCACCGGAGCTCACCTAGTTGATCCAGCAGCAGAACACATTGATGTAGTTGCTAGTCCAGAATTAGAATCAAGGGAACAACAACAACAACCCACCACCACCACCACCTGTTGACCACTTAGCCCGTTTTCTTAGGCTGAATCCACCAGTGTTTTCCAGTAGCACCGAGCCGATAGTAGCAGATGATTGGCTCCGCAAGACAGCTAGAGAGTTGACCACAGCAGGATGCACAGATGCGGAGAAGGTGAAGTTTGCCGCACAATAGCTAGAAGGACCCGCAGCATCATGGTGGGAGAATTTCACAGCCACTTTCCCTGTCGACACTGTCACATGGGACCAGTTTTAGCAGGCTTTTTGTACTGCACATGTTTCAGCAGGAGCTATGGCCATGAAGAAGCGTGAGTTTCGCAACTTGCACCAAGGAGGACGGACAGTTGGCCAGTATGTAGAGGACTTTAGTAAGTTAGCACGTTATGCCCCAGATGACGTTGCTACGGATGCAGCTAAGCAGGAGAAGTTTCTGGAAGGACTGAATGATGAATTGAGCATGCAGTTGATGGTAGCAACCTTCAACAACTATCAGGAGTTGGTAGACCGTGCTCTTATGATTGAAGGGAAGCAGCAGCAAATTGAGAATCTCAAGAGGAAGTATGGACAAGGGAAGTACAATTCAGGAGCTTAGTAGAAGCCATGTTTTACCCCTAGACCGGGAGGACATTTTCAGCATACCCATGGAGGAGGTAGCTCGCACAACCACAATGGCACCAAGAATGGAAATGGCAATGGAGGAAGCAACGGACAGAATCGCACCAACCCATCAACGCCAGCCAAGAAGGACCTAAGCCAAGTCACTTGCTTTAAGTGTCAGAAGACCGGACATTATGCCAATGAATGTCCTAAAGGCCAAAATGGCAATGGAAGTTCTGGGAAGAAGCCGAACCCTTTCAACAGGGGACATGGTAACCACGTTAGCGTGGAGGAGGTTGAAGCTCAGCCCGATGCAGTAATAGGTAAGTTTTTGGTTAAGTCATTTATTGCACTCATTCTTTTTGATACTAGTGCATAGCATTCATACATCTCAAGGGGATTTGTGGATAAGTATAACCTATCAACCCAAGCCCTTAGGTCACCCATGTTAATAACTTTGCCTGGAGCAGAGTATATGGCTAGTCGATGGTGTGATCGGTTACCATTAAGGATTGGTAACTATGTATTTCCCTCAGACCTAATAGTATTGGAATCTCAAGGATTGGATGTGATATTAGGCATGGATTGGTTATCAAAGTATGAAGGGAATATTGAATGTGCTAGTAAGTCAATTTTTCTTACTACCCCATAAGGGAGAAGGATCAAGTATGTATCCCGACATGTGCCAAAAAGGACCCAAGTAAATTGCTTAACAGGAGTTGTGCAGGAGGAAGTACCAGTGGTAAGGGATTTCCCTAAAGTATTTCCAGAAGAGTTGCCAGGCATGCCACCGGATAGAGATATTGAGTTTTTGATTAAGCTTTTGCTAGGCACAGGGCCAATATCAAAGAGACCATATAGGATGCCAGCAAAGGATTTGGTGGAAATTAAGAAGCAGATTAAGGAGTTACTGGATAAGGGATATATTCGCCCAAGTTCTTCGCCTTGGGGATCGCCAGTACTTCTAGTGGAGAAGAAGGATGGATCATTAAGGATGGTTGTTGATTATCGAGGATTGAATGAAGTAATGATCAAGAACAAGTACCCACTACCAATGATCAACGATCTGTTTGATCGATTGCAAGGAGCTAAGGTATTTTCCAAGATCGATCTGCGATCAGGATACCACCAGTTGAAGATTCGAGAATAGGATATTCTGAAGACAGCTTTTACCACCAGGTATGGGCTGTACGAGTATACCGTTATGTCATTTGGTCTGACTAACGCACCTGCCTATTTTATGAACATGATGAACAAAGTGTTTATGGAGTTTTTGGATAAGTTCGTCGTAGCGTTCATTGATGATATCCTGGTTTATTCGAAGAATGAAGAGGTGCATAAGGAGCATTTGCGTTTGGTACTTGGAAAGCTCAGAGAACATCAATTATATGCCAAGTTCAGCAAATGTGAGTTTTGGTTGAAGGAAGTAGGATTCCTCGTACACGTTATATCTGGAGAAGGTATAGCAGTTGATCCCACTAAAGTTGAAACCGTGACCAAGTGGGAAGCCCCAACAACAGTTGGAGAGATCCAGAGTTTTCTTGGACTCGCAGGATACTACCGGAGATTTATTGAGAATTTCTCAAAGATTGCGAAGCCTATGGCTGAGTTGTTAAAGAAAGATACCAAGTTATGGACAAAGGAATGTGAGGCTAGTTTCCAAGAGTTGAAGAAACGCTTAGTTACCTCACCAGTATTGATTTTGCCAGACCAGACCGAACATTATGAGGTGTATTGCGACGCTTCACGTCGAGGACTTGGAGCAGTGCTTATGCAGGAAGGGAGAGTTGTTTCATATGCCTCAAGACAACTGAATCCTCATGAGTTTAATTATGCTACGCATGATTTGGAATTAGCAGCCGTAATGCATGCATTGAAAACATGGAGACATTTTCTGATTGGAAATCATTGTGAGCTGTACACGGATCATAAGAGTTTGAAGTACATTTTCACACAAAAGGAGTTGAACCTCAGACAAAGGAGATGGTTGGAGCTCATCATGGATTATGATATGAGATTGCATTATCACCCCGGAAAGGCTAATGTAGTAGCTGACGCATTAAGCCGTAAGAGCCATGTCAACACACTAATGATGGGAGAAATACCCAAGGAGTTAGCAGAAAATCTTCGTGAACTATGTTTGGAAATAGTTCCGAGAAGCTATGTAGCAGCATTGGAGATTCAGTCAACTTTGATGGATAGAATCAGAGAAGCTCAAAAGACTGATAAGGAGATTGCCTCTATTAAGGAGAAACTGAGCAAAGGAAAGGCTAAAGGATTTCGCGAGGATGAGCACGACACCCTATGGTTTGAAGACCGTGTTTATGTGCCCAATGACCCAGAGATCAGGAAGTTGATTTTGCAAGAGGCACATGATTCACCATATTCAATTCACCCAGGAAATACCAAGATGTATTTGGATTTGAAAGATATTTTCTGGTGGACCGGAATGAAGAAGGATATTGCGGAGTATGTAGCAGTTTGTGATGTATGTCAGAGAGTAAATGCAGAGCATCAGAAGCCAGCAGGATTGCTACAACCATTGCCGATACCCGAATGGAAGTGGGATAAGTTAGGAATGGATTTTATCATGGGATTACCCAGGACTCGTTCAGGCTATGACTCGATTTGTGTTGTAGTCGATCGATTGACGAAAGTAGCTCATTTCATCCCAGTAAAGACCACTTACACCAGTGCTAAGTTGGCAAAGATATACATGACCAGGATCGTATGTCTGCATGGAGTTCCAAGGAGTATCATATCAGATAGAGGAACCCAGTTTACCTCAAAGTTCTGGAAGCAGTTGCATGAAACTTTGGGAACCAGGCTAGAATTCAGTACAGCTTTTCATCCACAGACAGATGGACAGACCGAGAGAGTCAATCAGATTTTGGAGGATATGCTGAGAGCTTGTGCGGTAGATTATGGATCTAGTTGGGACGATAATTTGCCATATGCAGATTTCTCTTACAACAACAGTTACCAAACCAGTTTAAAGATGGCCCCTTTCGAAGCATTGTACGGAAGGAGGTGCAGGACACCGTTATCATGGGACGAAGTTGGAGACCGCCAGTTGTTTGGACCTGACTTGATTAAAGAGTCTGAACAGAAGGTGAAGTTGATTCGTGATAGGCTCAAGATAGCCCAGTCCAGGCAGAAAAGTTATGCAGATGCTAAACGCAAGGAGACAGTTTACGAAGTCAGAGATAGAGCTTATCTTCGAGTATCTCCACTTCGGGGCACAAAGCGTTTTGGAGTTAAAGGGAAGTTAGCGCCACGATTTGTAGGACCGTATCGAGTTTTAGAGCGTATGGGAGAAGTGGCCTACAAGTTGGAATTGCCCGAAGGATTGTCAGGAGTTCATGATGTGTTCCATGTTTCCCAGTTAAAGAAATGTCACGCAGAGATGGCTGACATACTATTGAGAGAAACAGTGCCATTGGAAACTATTCAGTTGGATAACGATTTGACCTATGAGGAGAAACCAATTAAGATTCTCGAATTTGCCAGTCGAGTCACTCGCAGCAAGGTTATCAAGTTTTGCAAATTTCAGTGGAGCCACCACACAGAGGATGAAGCCACCTGGGAACGAGAGGAAGTTTTTCTCAAGGACCACCCTCACCTATTTTCTAGCCAACCCGAATCTCGAGGGCGAGATTCATCTTAAGGGGGTAGGTTTGCAACATCCCAAATTTCCAATTTGGAATGTTATACATTAGATCATCATTGCATATCATATTTTATTTTACATTTTGGTTGATCCTAGAAATTCTACGCAACTCAATGACCCACGGAGAGAGTTGGGGATTTCGTTATTTTCATATTTGAGTTTTCTCAAATTTTGAGAATAGGATCATTTGATTTTATTTATTTTATCATCAATTATTTCTATTACAAAAATATGAGAGAGGGAATAAAATGACTTTCCCAAAATAAAGAAATATTGAGGATTTAATAATAAAATCAAAAAAGGTTTTATTTCGGAGTTTTTCGGTGTTTTATTTGAATTTAGGAAAAATATGCGTTTTTCAAAATTGCATTTAGGTCCCAAATAAATGTTCACCTTGTGCGGCTTGATTTAAGAAGCCCGTGAAAATTTATTTTGGAATTTTTGGAGTCCGTTTAGTATTTCTTTTTATTTTTCTTCCGCGCGTAATATTTATAAAAAAAAGTGAACCGACCTAACCGAGCCGTGTCCGTCGGGACTCTGGCCCGACAGGCTTTAAAAGCCGGGTGTCACACCCTAGCTAGTTCATGCATTAGAGTGTTGCATCATGTCTATTCTTTCATCAGAAACCTGAAATGGGGATGACAGAACCCCCAGCCCCCTCTGAAACCAACTAGGGTTTACTAAAAACTTTTTCAATGAACCTGAAATGCCCTTCTAAAATTCCCATCATTTTTGTCTTGGTTCAGAACCTCTGCCAGAAGTGATGCACATTTTCCTAGGCCATCTTAGGGTCCTTGAATTAAATCATAGATATTTGAATTTGCGCATTTAAAATTATATAAAATATTTCAAATGCTCAAATATCTCCAAACTAAAATGTTTCATGTTGGAAATAATCCAACTATGGACCAGGAGTAGTTTGGTGATTTTAGGAGTTGCCTAAGTATTTTTAATAATTCAACAAAGTTGCAGAGGAATTAAAAAAACAGAAAACAGGGAAATAACAAAAACTTACCTGGCGCCTAGCATCCGGCCCACCTGCCGGCCCAGCCCAGCACCGCGCCAGCGAGCTGCTTGCCGGCCAGGCAGGCAGGCAGGTGCCCGACGGCGGCCGCAGCGTGCGCCACGCAGCTGGCCGTCGCCCTGCTTCACCTCCACGCCTCGTTGCTGGATGGATGAACTCCACGTCGAGTCGTGAACCCCCAGGACACCTCCATTCTCCCCCAACTCCTCTCTCTCTCGCGTTCCCCCGCCAGGCCGACGCCATCGCCGTCACCCCCTCACCGTAGCCACGCCCTCCGTCAACCCCACGTCGTGCCGCCGTGTCCAGGAGCTCCGCCACCCTCCTCTCCTTCGAGCAAGCCGAGCCCCGAGCGCTCGCAAGGCCCGAGCCCACCGCATCGACCTCGACCGAACCGCCGTCGCCGGAGATCCCCTTCAACGCCGTCGTCGCTCCGGCCCGTCCCCGGCCGCACCAAGTGTTTCGTCGAACTCCCCGTGAGCTTAACCATCTTCCCCTCCCTTCTTTTCTTGCTCCCGAGCTGTGTAATGACCTCCCGGAGCTCAGCCGCACCCACCGCCGCGGAGCTCGTCGCCGACGTGCTCCCGGTCACCCTCCGGCCACAACTTGGTGTCCATCATGCTCACCACGTCACGTAGCACCTAACCAGCTACTCCCCGCACCTCACCGACCCCTCTAGCGTCAAGTTTGCCTTCGGCCGAACTCCGGTGGCCGCCAAAGTCGTCGCCGGCGCCAACTCTGGCCACCCCGACCCCAACGGACTCCACCAAGAGCTGCAGCTCGTCCTCAGCTCCACTCCGATGGCCTCCGCGACTCGTTTGGTTGCCGGAACGGCAAAAACCACTTCCGCCGCCGCGTCGGGCTCGCCGGCGGCTAAACGCCGGTGCAGCCGACCTGGCTTTGACCGCGGGTGGGCCCTGGTTGACCCCGATGAGTCAATGACAGGTGGGTCCCAGCCCTGTTAACTAAATAGGGTTAGTTCTAATTAAACTTTAAACTAAACTAATTACCCTGACACCCTGGACCCACAGTCAGGTTTGACCTGGACGTCTCCGTTGTCCCTGACGTCATTCTGACGCATGGCTGACGCAATAAATTAATTTCTGGATTTATTCTAATACAGGAAATTCCAGAATATAGTTTAAACTTCAAAAATTCATAACTTTTAATCTGTAACTCCAAATCAGACAAGTTATATATGAAAAATGATCAGAAAAATCCAATCTATCCATCTGTACTGTTTTCATGCATGATTAAACAAGTTAACTTGCTGTTTTATGCAGAACAAGATAAAACACTTTAAAGGGCCATGTATGAGTTTGAAATTTGAATCTTTGGTTCAAATTGGTTCAAACCCTTCTGGTCTTAGTTGCATTAGCCCAACACACTCATATTGCCATGTTTCATGCATGCATCATATTGTCGCACATTGTTTGGTGATGGCTGTGTATCGGTGTTCTTTGCGGCAGGTTCTGCCTCCGAGGAGTACCGTGATTACCCTAGTGAAGAACCATATCAGTGCATCGAACCATCAGGCAAGCAACTAACCATTTGATCATATCGATACAATCCCATGTTCCCGCTCTTGCTCTCTTTTACTGCATTAAGACAACACATTTCAAACTGCTGTGTGCTGCGGTAGTTGAACCCATTTCCTCTGCATGACCTGTCATTGCCACAGTAACTAGATGAAACCCACTAGCATGTGTAGGAGTTGATTGAGCCATATGTATGTGTTGTTCCTACCTTGTTATGCCTGCTATGCTTAGAGTCGTGTCAGGTCTGGTTCATTTGGGTGATGGGCTAGAGTGAAATGATTATGTCGGTAACGAGAGTGATGTGGTAAACACGATTTGGTAAAGGTATCGATGAGAGGCCATGTAGGAGTACATGGTGGGTTGTTTCATTGAAGCCGACCTTAAGCACTGAGATCTGTATGTGTGATTTAAGATACAGCTACTACCATGCATTGGGCCCTGAAATATGACCCCGCTCGACTTCTTATTCACCCTAGTTCTCTGTCCAGGAGTTGCAAGTAGTTTCTGGTGTTTGTAGCCTACTGGAGGCCATGGACAGCGCTGACCGTAGGGGTGGGCTGTGATGCGGTAGGTACGTGGCACGGTGTATCGAATACCCGTTAGGTATCTCGAGAACCCTGTACACATCGTTCGGGGCCGTATGGGAAACCTCGGCTGGACTCCCTGCGGATGGAACCTGGACAGGCGATAAACCTGGATTGGAGACTTAGGTGTTTAGGTAGGTCGTGGTCTACACCCACGTCGGCTTTCGCTTGAAGTCTGCCGAGCACATGTCGTGTGCAGACGCTAAGTGGTGGAAACATGTATGAAGAAGTACACCCCTGCAGGGTTATCATGATCTATTCGAATAGCCGCGTCCGTGGTAAAGGACTACTTGGTTGCCTATACAGTTCATAGACAAGTAAATGGAAACTACTAAAAGCCTCAAGATAAGTGTGAGTGCCGAGGATGGCTCTTCCGTAGGAAGACGGAGGTGGATCCTCGGTAGTGTATTGAGGTGGTGAGTAGTGGACTCGTGTGCGCAAAACCATTTCAAGTTGGAGTCTCGAGCCTAGCCAAGAGTCAAAGCTGGCTTGCTGCAATAACTCCACCAACCCTTCTTGATAATGTGCATGTATGTAGGATCTGATGTAAGTCTTGCTGAGTACTTTTGTACTCATGTTGCTATAATTTACATTTTTACAGAAGACGCTGCAACCCCTTCTGATGGGTTCTTCGTAGACGTTGACATCAATGAGTAGGCTAAGGCCCAGGTGGTGATCCTGAGCTTGTGAAGGACCACGTAGTATAGCTAGGCTTTCCAAGCCTCTTTTATTTTACTAGTTGTCTGTACTCAGACAAGTTACTTCCGCTGCTGGTTTGTATGACTGTATGACTTGAATGCTGGGTCGTGTGACCCGTACCTATGTGTATGTTATGTATGGCTCTCTGAGCCTTAAATAAAGTACTTGTGTCGTAGAGTCATGTTGTGATGCCTTGTTGTATTTGCACATATCGAGCATATTGTGTGTATGATTGAAATGCTTGGTATGTGTGGGATCTGACTATCTAGTTGTTTATCTTTAGTAGCCTCTCTTACCGGGAAATGTCTCCTAGTGTTACCACTGAGCCATGGTAGCTTGCTACTGCTCCGGAACACTTAGGCTGGCCGGCATGTGTCCTTCTTCGTTCCTGTGTCTGTCCCTTCGGGGAAATGTCACGCATTGAGTACCGGAGTCCTGTTAGCCCGCTACAGCCCGGTTTACCGGAGTCCTGCTAGCCCAGTGCTACAGCCCGGACCCACTTGCTGATGACCGACACGTTCGTTGCTGGGTCATGGATGCCTGTCCCTGTAAGTCTGTGCCACTTTGGGTTTACGACTAGCCATGTCAGCCCGGGCTCCTTATCATATGGATGCTAACGACACTATCATATACGTGTGCCAAAAGGCGCAAACGGTCCCGGGCAAAAGTAAGACGACACCCGTGGGAATACCGTGCGTGAGGCCGCAAAGTGATATGAGGTGTTACATGCTAGACCTATGTGGCATCGATTCAGGGTCCTGACAGCGTTGGCATCAGAGCCGGACTGCCTGTAGGTTCTCCAAGCCAAACTGGTCGATGTTGAGTCTAGAAATTCTTTAGTTATATGTAGGGGAATTGTTTGTGGGTTGGAACGTAAGGCTCTTTTACTTCTTTATCTTATGACATTCTGATCTGAGTCAGTCTATTCTTCCACCGGGGGTTAAGGAATTAGGATCTTTTCTCTCTATCAGGTTCACGTGTTACTAATCAGTAGTACCTTATAGGTTTGATGGATACAAGCCTAGTTCAGTTCTACTACCACATTATGTTGCTAGGATGGACCCAGAACTTTGATATGATGTTGTTGAGTGTGTATGAAATCCTTTGTCAAATGTCTCAAAATCCTTTTTGAGCATTTACAGCTGTTATGCTGTCGAAATTTTGCTAGAAATTCTAATGCCTTTGCATTATGGTTGTGCTTTCAGATGGCCACTCGCGACCTCAATCAAGTGGTTCGCCTGACTCGATGCCTAGATGTACCCGGCCATACTGCCATGTTGGTCAGGGTAATGACTGAGGCTGGATACCGTTGGTATCCTGAGTACACGGTCGAAGAGCAATTTCGAGACTTTAATCAAAGCCAGTATCTCTGCACTGTCAGGATATTTCCATCTTATCCTGGATCCACCGAGCCCCTTCACTGCTCCTATGGACTCGGGGTTACTATTGAGATGGCTGTGCAGGATGCCGCCTACTCTAGGATGACCATCATGCTAGTCAGGACTGGCCTATTTCGGGACTCTGATTTCCGGTATATGCCAGCGTCACTTCCGGGAGCACAAGGGTATCTCCAGGCTATCTATGCTGACCCCACTCAGGAGGATTCACGGACTCGCACCACTGCTGAGATGCTCGAGGATAAGGACCGTGAAAATCGGGCCTTGAGGCTAGAGCTTTTCAATACCCGTGCTGACCATTGGGCCACTTTGACTCGGTTTGCACCGGCTGTGCAAGCTAGATATTCGGATATGCGCGATCTCTATCCTGTGAGATCTGCTCTGCCAGACGTGATGGGTTGGCGTGATGTAGGAGGCATCACCCCACCTCGTGGTCCCCGCAGGCCACCATCTGTTGGTCCAAGACCTCATCCTAGCCCCTATGGTCCACAAGCTCCGCGAGATCGTCTGTTCCCGGATGATCATGTTGAGCTTCCAGGCTATGGAGGTGACTTCTACGAGGACTACTACGGATCGGTCTGAGTTAGTGGTAGTATCACTAGTTCGTGCTAGCGGTGTCGTCTATCGTCCTGCGTGACTCGTGGGATATGACCTAGTTTGTACCGCCTTCCGGAGGTGTAGAAAAATAATGTATAGGAGCTTGGGATGCCTCCGATGAGATGTAATCCTCTTTTCACCGTAATAGTACCTTGTTTGGTATTGTACTAAACCTTGTATGGTGTGTATGACGATGGAATAGAAGGAGCAGTTTCTGTATCTACCATGTCATACGGATGATCATCTTGCATTCCGAGTTATTCCTTACATTCTGTATTCTATGTCGGAATCTTATCATTATGACTAAATCATTGTCTTGTTTACCTAGGATGGTCAACACGCGCAATAACCCTGTTTCCCAAGAGCAGGCCGAAGGCAGTGAAGTCGGGAATGCAAACCTGCCTCACCCTCCTTCCCTAGCCGAAGTTATGCTGGAAGCCGAGAGAAACAAGCGGGAGACCAACCGTTTGTTGGAGCGTATTGAACAGAACACAACACACCATCAGAGGACTAACTTGGTGTCAGTCAGTGATTTCATCAAGTTACATCCACCCACGTTCCACCACTCCGTCGAGCCTCTCGACGCTGATGACTGGCTTCGCAGTATTTCTCACAAACTGCGTTCTGCGCTAGTAGCTGAGGCTGACAAGGTCACCTTTGCTGCATATCATCTTGAAGGCCCTGCCAGTCTATGGTGGGAGAATTATGGAGCTATGCGCCCAGCGGACCATGTCACTACTTGGGCTGAATTCAGTGAGGCTTTCCGTGAACATCACATTCCGGAGGGTCTCATGGACCGTAAGCGTGAGGAATTTTGCAGTTTCACTCAAGGCCGACTCTTTGTGGATGCTTACAGCAGGGAGTTCGGTAACCTCACACGATATGCAACTGAGGAAGTCTCTACTGATGCCAAGAAGCAAGCAAGGTTCCGTAAGGGACTTAGTCCTGAGCTTCGCCGCGACCTCCGTCTGCATGAGTGCACATCTTTTCAGAAGCTTGTTAACAAGGCCATCAGTGCTGAGACTGGTCAGACTGATTATGACGCAACACGCAAGCATGGCCGTGACATGGGTTCCTCATCCGGTGCTGGTCCTCAGAAGCGCCGCGTGTGGGTGCCTAACACTGCCCTGCCACCCAGGTTCACACCGAGGCCATCCTTCCAGGCGCCTCACCCCGTTCAACAGTTTGCACCAGCCAAGCCCTATGGTGGTCCAACCAACAATGCTCCTCCACGCACCAGTTCCGTGACTTGTTTTAAGTGTGGGGAATCTAGCCACTATATGCGCGAGTGTCCCCAGACCAACCCCAACCAATCTGCTAAAGCTGTTGGCCGTGGCAAGCCGACAGGGAAAGTGTTCTACGCCAAGCCGGCCACCGCTGTACGTGGCCATGTCAACTGTATCTCTGCCGAAGAAGCTCAAGAGGATCCCAACGTCGTTCTCGGTACGCTCCTTGTTAATTGCCACCCGGCATCTGTTCTTTTCGATACAGGAGCATCTCATTCATTTATATCCGAGAGCTATGCTCGTCTGCATAACACCACATTTTGTGAGATGCCCACCTCTATGGTAATTCAAACTCCGGGATCCAAATGGCAAACCTCCAGGGTAAGTCATGGAAATGAAATCCAAGTCGACAGACTTGTTTTCCTTGCATCTTTGATAGCTCTCAAATCTTCAGACATTAATATCATCTTGGGTATGGACTGGATGTCAGCCCATCATGCCAAAATTGATTGCTTCTCTAGGACTGTTCAACTCACCCATCCTTCGGGGAAGATAGTCAATGTCTTGACCCGAATAGCCAAGCGACAGTTATATTCTCTTAACGCCAGCCCTTTGTCAGACCTTGAGGACGTTCCGGTAGTCCGTGACTTCCCGGATGTCTTCCCAGAGGAATTGCCAGGTGTTCCACCTGACAGGGATGTTGAGTTCGTAATAGACCTCATTCCAGGAACCGTCCCGATTGCTAGAAGACCCTATAAGATGGCACCACTAGAACTAGCCGAGCTTAAGAAACAACTCGATGAGTCCTTGAAAAAGGGTTTCATCCGACCTAGTTCATCTCCGTGGTCTTGCCCCGTCCTCTTCGTCAAGAAGAAGGATGGTACGGACCGGATGGTTGTAGATTATCGACCTGTCAATTTGGTCACAATCAAGAACAAACATCCGCTCCCCAGGATCAACGACCTGTATGATCAGCTCGCTGGATCCTCAATCTTCTCCAAAATGGATTTGAGGTTGGGCTACCATCAAATCAAAATCAGGAACGGGGGCATTCCTAAAACGGCCTTTGTTACTCGTTATGGCCAATACGAGTACACCGTCATGTCTTTCGGTTTAACCAACGCTCCAGCCACCTTTTCTCGGTTAATGAACTCAATCTTCCTGGAGTATTTGGATAAATTCGTCGTGGTTTATCTCGATGATATACTCATCTACTCCAAGAACGAGGAAGAACATGCCGAACATCTAAGGCTAGTGTTGAAGAAACTTCGAGAGCATCGTCTTTATGCCAAATTTTCTAAATGTGAATTTTGGTTGTCAGAAGTGACCTATCTGGGTCATGTAATATCTGGTAAAGGTATTGCTGTTAACCCTGAGCGAGTTCAAGCCGTCCTTAATTGGACTCCACCTGAATCGGTCAAGCAAGTTCGGAGTTTTCTAGGCTTAGCGAGCTATTGCCGTCGCTTTGTCGAAAATTTCTCCAAAGTCGCGAAACCTCTAACCGAACTCCTCAAGAAAGATAAAAAGTTCGAATGGACTCCACAATGTGAGCACAGCTTTCAGGAACTGAAAAGACGCCTGACTTCTGCTCCCGTACTGGTACCGCCAGATTTCTCTAAGGACTTTGTTATCTACTACGACGCCTCGCGACAAGGACTAGGTTGCATTCTCATGCAAGATCGACACGTAATTGCTTACGCTTCACGGCAATTGCACCCACATGAGGAGAATTATCCTACTCATGATCTAGAGCTTGCAGCTATAGTCTATGCACTTAAAACCTGGCGACATTACCTCCTCGGTAATCGTTGCGAAATATTCACTGATCACCAAAGTCTGAAGTACATCTTCACCCAACCGGATTTGAATCTCAGGCAAAGACGTTGGGTCGAGTTGATCACAGATTTCGACTTAGGAATAACTTACACCCCAGGGAAAGCCAACATCATGGCTGATGCGCTAAGTCATAAATCTTATTGTAACAACCTGATGTTACAACAAAGTCAACCGCTTCTCCATGAGGAATTTCGGAAGCTTAACCTTCACATTGTTCCTCAAGGATTTCTTTCCACCTTGGTGGCGAAACCTACTCTTACGGATCAAATTATCGCTGCCCAAAAGCGAGATAAGGGAATATCTAAGATCAAGGAGAACATTGCTAGCAGAGGTGCTAGATGTTTCTCCACAAATGATCATGGTGTTGTGTACTTTGAGAACCGTTTAGTGGTTCCCAAGAACCAGCATCTACGGCAGTTGATCCTCAAGGAGGCTCATGAATCTCCTCTCACCATTCATCCCGGTAGTACCAAGATGTATCAGGACCTACGCCAGAGGTTCTCGTGGACTAGGATGAAGAGAGAAATTGCTCAGTATATTGCTAATTGTGACGTCTGCCGTCGTGTAAAAGCAGAGCATCAACGGCCTGCTGGCACCCTTCAACCCCTAGCTATTCCTGAATGGAAATGGGATAAAATTGGTATGGATTTCATTACCGGTTTTCCCAGGACCAAGAGAGGGAATAATGCTATCTTCGTCGTTGTCGATCGTCTTTCCAAGGTAGCCCATTTCTTACCTGTTCGTGAGAGTATAACTGCTAGTCAGTTAGCAGACTTGTACATCTCCCGAATAGTGTCTCTCCATGGTGTTCCTTTGGAAATTAACTCGGATCGAGGAAGTCTTTTCACCTCTCGATTTTGGGAAAGTTTCCAAAATGCTATGGGAACCCGCCTTTCCTTTAGCACCGCTTTTCACCCTCAATCAAGTGGTCAAGTAGAATGTGTCAACCAGATCCTAGAAGACATGCTTTGAGCCTCTGTTATCTCATTCGGAATGGAATGGCAGAAATGCCTTCCATTTGCCGAATTTGCTTACAACAACAGCTATCAATCTAGCTTGGGTAAAGCCCCTTTTGAAGTTCTCTATGGACGACGGTGTCGAACACCCCTTAATTGGTCAGAAACCGGGGAAAGACAATTCTTTGGCCCGGATATGATCCAGGAAGCAGAAGAGCAAGTTCGCATTGTTCGTGAAAAGTTGAAAACAGCCCAATCTCGTCAAAAGAGTCAATATGACCGAAAAAATAAGGCTATGACTTTCGAGGTTGACGAGAAGGCTTACCTTCGGGTTACTCCTCTGAAGGGAACCCATCGTTTCGGTATCAAAGGCAAATTGGCTCCCCGTTACATTGGACCTTTTCGTATTCTCGCTAAACGAGGAGAAGTTGCCTACCAGTTGGAACTACCTCCGCATCTCTCCAGAGTCCATGATGTCTTCCACGTTTCTCAACTCAGGCGTTGCTTCTCGGATCCTATCCGTGGAGTGGACCACGAAACGCTTGATCTCCAAGATAATCTCACGTATCGAGAGTACCCCATTCGTATCCTCGATCAGGCCGAGCGTACCACTCGACGTCATAATATCAAGTTTCTCAAAGTTCAATGGTCGCACCATTCTGAGGATGAAGCAACTTGGGAAAGGGAGGATCGTCTTCGACTCGAGTATCCCGCCTTCTTTCCGGAGGAACCCAAATCTCGGGACGAGATTCTTTTGAGAAGGGGTGAGTTGTCACACCCTAGCTAGTTCATGCATTAGAGTGTTGCATCATGTCTATTCTTTCATCAGAAACCTGAAATGGGGATGACAGAACCCCCAGCCCCCTCTGAAACCAACTAGGGTTTACTAAAAACTTTTTCAATGAACATGAAATGCCCTTCTAAAATGCCCATCATTTTTGTCTTGGTTCAGAACCTCTGCCAGAAGTGATGCACATTTTCCTAGGCCATCTTAGGGTCCTTGAATTAAATCATAGATATTTGAATTTGGGCATTTAAAATTATATAAAATATTTCAAATGCTCAAATATCTCCAAACTAAAATGTTTCATGTTGGAAATAATCCAACTATGGACCAGGAGTAGTTTGGTGATTTTAGGAGTTGCCTAAGTATTTTTAATAATTCAACAAAGTTGCAGAGGAATTAAAAAAACAGAAAACAGGGAAATAACAAAAACTTACCTGGCGCCCAGCATCAGGCCCACCTGCCGGCCCAGCCCAGCACCGCGCCAGCGAGCTGCTTGCCGGCCAGGCAGGCAGGCAGGTGCCCGACGGCGGCCGCAGCGTGCGCCACGCAGCTGGCCGTCGCCCTGCTTCACCTCCACGCCTCGTTGCTGGATGGATGAACTCCACGTCGAGCCGTGAACCCCCAGGACACCTCCATTCTCCCCCAACTCCTCTCTGTCGCGTTCCCCCGCCATGGCCGACGCCATCGCCGCCACCCCCTCGCCGTAGCCACGCCCTCCGTCAACCCCACGTCGTGCCGCCATGTCCAGGAGCTCCGCCACCCTCCTCTCCTTCGAGCAAGCCAAGCCCCGAGCGCTCGCAAGGCCCGAGCCCACCGCATCGACCTCGACCGAACCGCCATCGTCGGAGATCCCCTTCAACGCCGTCGTCGCTCCGGCCCATCCCCGGCCGCACCAAGTGTTTCGTCGAACTCCCCGTGAGCTTAACCATCTTCCCCTCCCTTCTTTTCTTGCTCCCGAGCTGTGTAATGACCTCCCGGAGCTCAACCGCACCCACCGCCGCGGAGCTCGTCGCCGACGTGCTCCCGGTCACCCTCTGGCCACAACTTGGTGTCCATCATGCTCACCACGTCACGTAGCACCTAACCAGCTACTCCCCGCACCTCACCGACCCCTCTAGCGTCAAGTTCGCCTTCAGCCGAACTCCGGTGGCCTCCAAAGTCGTCGCCGGCGCCAACTCCGGCCACCCCGACCCCAACGGACTCCACCAAGAGCTGCGGCTCGTCCTCAGCTCCACTCCGATGGCCTCCGCGACTCGTTTGGTTGCCGGAACGGCAAAAACCACTTCCGCCGCCGCGTCGGGCTCGCCGGCGGCTAAACGCCGGTGCAGCCGACCTGGCTTTGACCGCAGGTGGGCCCTGGTTGACCCCGATGAGTCAATGACAGGTGGGGCCCAGCCCTGTTAACTAAATAGGGTTAGTTCTAATTAAACTTTAAACTAAACTAATTACCCTGACACCCTGGACCCACAGTCAGGTTTGACCTGGACGTCTCCGTTGACCCTGACGTCATTCTGACGCTTGGCTGATGCAATAAATTAATTTCTGGATTTATTCTAATACAGGAAATTCCAGAATATAGTTTAAACTTCAAAAATTCATAACTTTTAATCTGTAACTCCAAATCAGACAAGTTATATATGAAAAATGATCAGAAAAATCCAATATATCCATCTGTACTGTTTCATGCATGATTAAACAAGTTAACTCGCTGTTTTATGCAGAACAAGATAAAACACTTTAAAGGGCCATGTATGAGTTTGAAATTTGAATCTTTGGTTCAAATTGGTTCAAACCCTTCTGGTCTTAGTTGCATTAGCCCAACACACTCATATTGCCATGTTTCATGCATGCATCATATTGTCGCACATTGTTTGGTGATGGCTGTGTATCGGTGTTCTTTGCGGCAGGTTCTGCCTCCGAGGAGTACCGTGATTACCCTAGCGAAGAACCATATCAGTGCATCGAACCATCAGGCAAGCAACCAACCATTTGATCGTATCGATACAATCCCATGTTCCCGCTCTTGCTCTCTTTTACTGCATTAAGACAACGCGTTTCAAACTGCTGTGTGCTGCGGTAGTTGAACCCATTTTCTCTGCATGACCTGTCATTGCCACAGTAACTAGATGAAACCCACTAGCATGTGTAGGAGTTGATTGAGCCATATGTATGTGTTGTTCCTACCTTGCTATGCCTGCTATGCTTAGAGTCGTGTCAGGTCTGGTTCATCTGGGTGATGGGCTAGAGTGAAATGATTATGTCGTTAATGAGAGTGATGTGGTGAACACGATTTGGTAAAGGTATCGATGAGAGGCCATGTAGGAGTACATGGTGGGTTGTTTCATTGAAGCCGACCTTAAGCACTGAGATATGTATGTGTGATTTAAGATACAGCTACTACCATGCATTGGGCCCTGAAATATGACCCCGCTCGACTTCTTATTCACCCTAGTTCTCTGTCCAGGAGTTGCAAGTAGTTTCTGGTGTTTGTAGCCTACTGGAGGCCATGGACAGCGCTGACCGTAGGGGTGGGCTGTGATGCGGTAGGTACGTGGCACGGTGTATCGAATACCCGTTAGGTATCTCGAGAACCCTGTACACATCGTTCGGGGCCGTATGGGAAACCTCGGCCGGACTCCCTGCGGATGGAACCTGGACAGGCGATAAACCTGGATTGGAGACTTAGGTGTTTAGGTAGGTCGTGGTCTACACCCACGTCGGCTTTCGCTTGAAGTCTGCCGAGCACATGTCGTGTGCAGACGCTAAGTGGTGGAAACATGTATGAAGAAGTACACCCCTGCAGGGTTATCATGATCTATTCGAATAGCCGCGTCCGCGGTAAAGGACTACTTGGTTGCCTATACAGTTCATAGGCAAGTAAATGGAAACTACTAAAAGCCTCAAGATAAGTGTGAGTGCCGAGGATGGCTCTTCCGTAGGAAGACGGAGGTGGATCCTCGGTAGTGTATTGAGGTGGTGAGTAGTGGACTCGTGTGCGCAAAACCATTTCAAGTTGGAGTCTCGTAGGATAGCCTAGCCAAGAGTCAAAGCTGGCTTGCTGCAATAACTCCACCAACCCTTCTTGATAATGTGCATGTATGTAGGATCTGATGTAAGTCTTGCTGAGTACTTTTGTACTCATGTTGCTATAATTTACATTTTTACAGAAGACGCTGCAACCCCTTCTGATGGGTTCTTCGTAGACGTTGACATCAATGAGTAGGCTAAGGCCCAGGTGGTGATCCTGAGCTTGTGAAGGACCACGTAGTATAGCTAGGCTTTCCAAGCCTCTTTTATTTTACTAGTTGTCTGTACTCAGACAAGTTACTTCCGCTGCTGGTTTGTATGACTGTATGACTTGAATGCTGGGTCGTGTGACCCATACCTATCTGTATGTTATGTATGGCTCTCTGAGCCTTAAATAAAGTACTTGTGTCATAGAGTCATGTTGTGATGCCTTGTTGTATTTGCACATATCGAGCATATTGTGTGTATGATTGAAATGCTTGGTATGTGTGGGATCTGACTATCTAGTTGTTTATCTTTAGTAGCCTCTCTTACCGGGAAATGTCTCCTAGTGTTACCACTGAGCCATGGTAGCTTGCTACTGCTCCGGAACACTTAGGCTGGCCGGCATGTGTCCTTCTTCGTTCCTGTGTCTGTCCCTTCGGGGAAATGTCACGCATTGAGTACCGGAGTCCTGTTAGCCCGCTACAGCCCGGTTTACCGGAGTCCTGCTAGCCCAGTGCTACAGCCCGGACCCACTTGCTGATGACCGACACGTTCGTTGCTGGGTCATGGATGCCTGTCCCTGTAAGTCTGTGCCACTTTGGGTTTACGACTAGCCATGTCAGCCCGGGCTCCTTATCATATGGATGCTA
>NC_057800.1:178525968-178661976 GCF_018294505.1 Triticum aestivum | reverse complement strand
CGCCGCCACCGCTGCCCGCCGCTGCCGCCCGCCGCCGCCGCCGCCGCCGGATTCCGCCGCCCGAGGTTCGCCGCGCCTCGACTTCCATGCCATCGGTTTTTTTAAAAAAAAATAGATCGGTTTTCGTCGGTTTTTCTGTAGGTTTTTTTTAGTTTCGATTTTTTAAAATAGATCGGTTTTCCGGTTTATTTAAATAGTGAGCATTTGTCCGTTCGTTCGTTCTAGTGAACGTTCGTCGTTTTTCTTTTTCTCGGATTAAATCCGCGATTTTTCTGATCGCGATTCCTGATCCGATTTTCGTTTTAGTATAACTTTTCGCTCGTTTATCGGAATCAGGCGATTCAAGCGCCTAGAGTTTCTTCTCGAAACCCTCTATCTGTTTAACCAACTTAAACAAGATTTGCTACTGTAAAATTTGCCCTAGATCCAGATTACTAGAACGAAGTTGTTTTCTTTCACTGTTTGACTTTCGTTGCTTCGTTTGATTTGATTCTTTTTGCCAACCGGAGTTCTTAAGTTGAACCTTCTGGCTAGATCTCTTGTTTGAGTTTTACCTGTGCATTAGATGAGTTCTTATTGTATTCTTGTTTGTTTGTTTGCGATAGAGTACCGGAGTGTGCCGCTTGTTACCTCGAATCTCTAGGTTACGCGGATCATCAGCAAGGCAAGTAACACTTTTATCATACCTTTTCTACTACCCAGTTTTATTGCATTAGATCAATCCTCACACATTGCATGATTAGGATCTAATTAAATTGTGGGATGGGAAGTAGATGAGGTAGTACCTATTACCTGTTTATTATCAAACCTTTGGGAGTTACTTCTACATTTTCTTATTATGCCATGCTATGCTAGTAGACGTGGATTGGGTGAGTGATATCCGTGACAGATGTGAGTTTGTTAATTAATGGTTTATCTAAGGTGGCAACTTAAACACACATCTGGGTGGATTGAGGCACCTGGGTATTCCAGGACTTGCCTGTTTTTCTTTTGGACCGCCACCCAGGCTCAAAGGGATCATGAGACTATTCATACTAGAAACTTCCATGTGCAGCCACAAGCTATTATGGTCTCTAGCATAGTTGACTAAGTTGTGCGAACTCTTACAGTGGTAGACTAGTAGATGTAGGGGATGTAGGTGGTACGGTCTATCCGATCGTAAGGTGCTAGCGCTTCTGAAAGACTATGTCTCGGTCATCCGTCTTCTCAAACACCATGTAGTGCGAGAAACCAAACGGAGGCGATCGAGTCTTGTGGGGAAAAGTGCGCAAACCTCTGCAGAGTGTAATAAACTAATCATGGTTAGTCGTGTCCCCGGTTATGGACATCTTGAGTATCTAGTACTTGGATTATCATGTGAATCTCAACATGTTACTCTAAATTAATTTTGTTGGGTTATGTTTAATGATGATGCTTAATTGGGATTGAGAATGCTATCAACCATTCTCAATGTTTAACAACTACCATGATAGTTAAATAAATTTATTCCTTTGAAGTGGGAAAAATTGGATTTCCGCAAAACTATAACCATAGAGCTTTCCACCAGCCAAATATGCATATAGTATAGTTGTTTCATTCCATTACTCTATATGTGTTACATTGCCAGCATATTCCATGTGCTGACCTATTTTCGGGCTGCAACGTTAATGTTGCAGACTTTTCAGACGGCGATTAAGGATTTTTAGGTCGTGGTTCTATACTCAGTGATGCCGTTGGAGTTGATGGTCTCACTTATCTTCCAAGCCTTCCGTTGTTATCGTTATTAGATGGCCTTAAGCCATATTTATTGTAATAAGTTCTCTTTTGAGACACTCGATGTAATAAGTGTGTGATTGCTACTCTACTATAAATCCTCAGAGTACTGTGTGGTGTCAGCATTACTGATCCAGGGATGACACCGGAGCATAGCGATCAGACTGTTTGAGGTCTGGTCGCTACATGAGTCATCACCCTCTTATTAAAAAGCACCAGCTGGAGAGCACTACTGTCGTTTGCATCCATTACTATTAATTTATATTGGGTATGACTGTGGTTGGATCTCTTTTACCATGAATTACAATGTCTAGTCAGTCCTTGATCTTTAAAGGTGCTCTGCATTTATGTTTTGCAGTCTCAGAACGGGCTAGCGAGATACCATCTTGTTATATCATATTATGATTGTTTTGAGAAAGCGTTGTCATCCGAGATTTATTATTATTGCTCGCTAGTTGATTATGCCATTGATATGAGTGAACATGAGACCTAATAGTTATTGTGAATAGGGTTAGTTCATAATCTTTGCTGAAAACTTGAATGTTGGCTTTACATATTTACAACAGCAAGAGCAAATGGAGTTTGTAAAAGTTTTTATTTATCACTTTCAGTTTATCAACTGAATTGCTTGAGGACAAGCAAAGGTTTAAGCTTGGGGAGTTGATACGTCTCCGTCGTATCTACTTTTCCAAACACTTTTGCCCTTGTTTTGGACTCTAACTTGCATAATTTGAATGGAACTAACCCGGACTGATGCTGTTTTCAGCAGAATTGCGATGGTGTTATTTATGTGCAGAAACAAAAGTTCTCAGAATGACATGTAACTCCATGGAACTTATTTTTGGAAATAATAAAAAATACTGGCGAAAGAATCAAGGCCAAGGGGTCCAAACCCTAGCCACGAGGGTGGGGGCGTGCCTGCCCCCCTGGGCGCGCCCCCCTGCCTCGTGGGCCCCCTGGTGCTCCACTGACCGCAACTCCAACTCCATATATTCGTGTTTGGGGAGAAAAAAATCAGGGAGAAAGATTCATCGCGCTTTACGATACGGAGCCGCCGCCAAGCCCTAAACTCTCTCGGGAGGGCTGATCTAGAGTCCGTTCGGGGCTCCGGAGAGGGGAATCCGTCGCCGTCGTCATCATCAACCATCCTCCATCACCAATTTCATGATGATCACCATTGTGTGTGAGTAATTCCATCGTAGGCTTGCTGGACGGTGATGGGTTGGATGAGATTGATCCCTAGTATCCACTATGTTCTGAGATTGATGTTGCTATGACTTTGCTAGGCTTAATGCTTGTCACTAGGGCCCGAGTGCCATGATTTCAGATCTGAACCTAATATGTTTTCATGAATATATGTGAGTTCTTGATCCTATCTTGCAAGTCTATAGTCACCTACTATGTGTTTTGATCCGGCAACCCCGAAGTGACAATAATCGGGACCACTCTCGGTGATGACCATAGTTTGAGGAGTTCATGTATTCACCATGTTTTAATGCTTCGGTCCGGTACTCTATTAAAAGGAGGCCTTGATATCCCTTAGTTTCCGCTAGGACCCCGCTGCCACGGGAGGGTAGGACAAAAGATGTCATGCAAGTTCTTTTCCATAAGCATGTATGACTATATTCGGAATACATGCCTACATTATATTGATGAATTGGAGCTAGTTCTGTGTCACCCTATTTATGATTGTTACATGATGAACCGCATCCGGCATAATTCTCCATCACCGATCCATTGCCTATGAGCTCCCCATATATTGTTCTCTGCTTGTTTACTTTTCCGTTGCTACTGTTACAGTTACTATAAAACCCAAAAATATTACTTTTGTTATCATTATCGTTGCTTCCATATTACTTTGCTACTAAATACTTTGCTGCAGATACTAAGTTACCCATGTCTGGTTGAATTGACAACTCAACTGCTAATACTTGAGAATATTCTTTGGCTCCCCTAGTGTCGAATCAATAAATTTGGGTTGAATACTCTACCATCGAAAACTATTGCGATCCCCTATACTTGTGTGTTATCAAGTGTTAGCAATTGTGAAAGACTAAATGATGGTTGAGTATGTGGACTTGCTGAGAAGCTCTTATATTGACTCTTCCCTATGTTATGATAAATCCCAATTGCTTCAATGACTGAGATTATAGTTTGTTGGTTTTCAATGAAGTTTCTGATTCATACTTGAGTATGTGAATGAATGTTTACTTTAGCATAAGAGATCATATGACAATATATATATATATGTTGTTGTTATAAGAATGATCATGATGCCCTCATGTCCGTATTTTATTTTATCGACGTCTCTATCTCTAAACATGTGGGCATATTTTTTGATTTCGGCTTTCGCTTGAGGACAAGCGAGGTCTAAGCTTGGGGGAGTTGATACGTCCATTTTGCATCATGCTTTTATATCGATATTTTTTGCATTATGGGCTGTTATTACACATTATGTCACAATACTTATGCCTTTTCTCTCTTATTTTACCAGGTTTACAAGAAGAGGGGCAATGCCGGCATCTGGAATTCTGGGCTGGAAAAGGAGCAAATATTAGAGACAAATTATGCACATCTCCAAAAGTCCTGAAACTCCACGGGAATTATTTTCAGAATATATATAAAAATATTGGGCGAAAGAAGTACCAGAGGGGGGGCACCCACCGTGCACGAGGGTGGGGGCGCGCCCTACCCCGTGGGCGCGCCCCCTGCCTCGTGGGCCCCCTGGTGGCCCTCCGATGCCCATCTTTGGCTATATGGAGTCTTTCGTTGAGGAAAAAATCATAAGCTAGCTCACGGGATGAAACTCCGCCGCCACGAGGAGGAACCTTGGCGGAACCAATCTAGGGCTCCGGCGGAGCTGTTCTGCCGGGGAAACTTCCCTCCGGGAGGGGGAAATCATCACCATCGTCATCACCAATGATCCTCTCATCGGGAGGGGGTCAATCTCCATCAACATCTTCACCAGCGCCATCTCATCTCAAACCCTAGTTCATCTCTTGTATCCAATCTTTGTATCCAAACCTCAGATTGGTACCTGTGGGTTGTTAGCAGTGTTGATTACTCCTTGTAGTTGATGCTAGTTGGTTTACTTGGTGGAAGATCATATGTTAAGATCCATTATGAATATTAATACCCCTCTGATTATGAACATGAATATGCTTTGTGAGTAGTTACGTTTGTTCCTGAGGACATGGGAGAAGTCTTGATATAAGTAGTCATATGAATTTGGTATTCGTTCGATACTTTGATGATATGTATGGTGTCATCCCTCTAGTGGTGTTATGTGAACGTCAACTACATGACACTTCACCATTGTTTGGGCCTAGAGTGAGGCATTGGGAAGTAATAAGTAGATGATGGGTTGCTAGAGTGACAGAAGCTTAAACCCTAGTTTATGTGTTGCTTCGTAAGGGGCTGATTTGGATCCATCTGTTTCATGGTATGGTTAGGATTACCTTAATACTTCTATTGTAGTTGCGGATGCTTGCAATAGGAGTTAATCATAAGTGAGATGCTTGTCCAAGTAAGGGAAGTACCCAAGCACCAGTCCACCCACATATCAAATTATCAAAGTACCGAACGCGAATCATATGAACATGGTGAAAACTAGCTTGACGATAATTCCCATGTGTCCTCGAGAGTGCTTTCCTTTATATAAGAGTTTGTCTAGGCTTTTCCTTTGCTACAAAAAGGATTGGGCCATATTTCTGCACCTTATTTACTTTTAGTACTTGCTACCCGTTACAAATTACCTTATCACAAAACTATTTGTTATCGATAATTTCAGTGCTTGCAGAGAATACCTTGCTGAAAACCGCTTATCATTTCCTTCTGCTCCTCGTTGGGTTCAGCACTCTTACTTATCAAAAAGGCTACGATAGATCCCCTACACTTGAGGGTCATCAGTGTCTCCTATGGTGTTTGTTGAGTTGCCATAGATCAAGATTAGAATTTGTCACTCAGTGTATCAAAAAGGTATCTCTGGGCCCTCTCAGTAATGCACATCACTATGAGCCTTGCAAGCAATGTGACTAATGAGTTAGTCATGGGATGATGCATTACGGAACAAGTAAAGAGACTTGCCGGTGACGAGATTGAACTAGGTATGACGATACTGACGATCGAATCTGGGGCAAGTAACATACCGATGATAAAGGGAACAAGGTATGTTGTTATGCGGTTTGACCGATAAAGATCTTCATAGAATATGTAGGAACCAATATGAGAATCCAGGTTCCCCTATTGGTTATTGACTGGAGATGTGTCTCGGTCATATCTACATAGTTCTCGAACCCATAGGGTCCGCACGCTTAACGTTCGATGATGATATGTATTATGAGTTATGTGATTTTATGTACCGAAGGTTGTTCGGAGTCTTGGATGTGATCACATACATGACGAGGAGTCTTGAAATGATCGATACATAAAGATTCATATATTGGAAGTCCACATTCAGACACCTGAATGGCTCGGGTCGTTTCGGATAAGTTTTGGGGTACCGAGGGTTACCGGAACCCCCTCTGGGAAGTTATTGGGCCTAATGGTGGAAGAGAGGAGGCAGGCCAAGGTGTGGCGCGCGCCCCCCTAGCCCAAACCGAATTGGACTAGAGCTAGCCCCCCCCCCCATTTCCTTCTCTTCTTCCTCTCCTTCCTTCTTCTCCTACTTGGACTAGGAAAGGGGGAAACCTACTCCTACTAGGAGTAGGATTCCCCCCTTGGGCGCGCCCCTTATGGCCGGCCCTCCCCCCTCCCCTCCTTTATATACGGGGGAGGGGGCACCCCATAGACACACAATTTGATCTTTAGCCGTGTGTGGTGCCCGCTCCACAGTTTGACACCTCAATCATATTGTTGTAGTGCTTAGGCGAAGCCCTGCGTCGGTAACTTCATCATCACCGTCAACACGCCGTCGTGCTGACAAAACTCACCCTCACCCTCAACTGGATCAAGAGTATGAGGGACGTCATCGAGCTAAACATGTGCAGATCGCGGAGGTGCCGTGCGTTCGGTACTTGATCGGTTGGATCGCGAAGACGTTCGACTACATCAACCGCATTGCTTAACACTTCCTCTTTCCATCTACGAGGGTATGTAGACACACTCTCCCCTCTCGTTGCTATGCATCTCCTAGATAGATCTTGCGCGATCCTAGGAAATTTTTTGAAATACTGCGTTCCCCAACAAAATATACCTTTCACTTTGCCATCCTTCTTATCCTCCAAATACTTGGGGCAGTTCCGCTTCCAGTGACCAGTCCCTTTGCAGTAGAAGCACTCAGTCTTAGGCTTAGGTCCAGACTTGGGCTTCTTCACTTGAGCAGCAACTTGCTTGCCGTTCTTCTTGAAGTTCCCCTTCTTCCCTTTGCCCTTTTTCTTGAAACTAGTGGTTTTGTTAACAATCAACACTTGATGATCCTTCTTGATTTCTACCTCCGCGGCCTTTAGCATTGTGAAGATCTCGGGAATTGTCTTATCCAACCCTTGCATATTATAGTTCATCACAAAGCTTTTGTAGCTTGGTGGCAGTGATTGAAGAACTCTGTCAATGACACTATCATCAGGAAGATTAACTCCCAGTTGAGTCAAGTGGTTCTGGTACCCAGACATTCTGAGTATATGTTCACTGATAGAACTATTCTCCTCCATCTTGCAACTATAGAACTTATTTGAGACTTCATATCTCTCAATTCGGGCATTTTCTTGAAATATTAACTTCAACTCCTGGAACATCTCATATGCTCCATGACGTTCAAAACGTCGTTGAAGTCCTGATTCTAAGCCGTAAAGCATGGCACACTGAACTATCGAGTAGTCATCAGATTTGCTCTGCCAAACGTTCATAACATCTGGTGTTACTCCTACAGCGGGCTTTGCACCTAGCGGTGCTTCCAGACATAATTCTTCTGTGCAGCAATGAGGATAATCCTCAAGTTATGGACCCAGTCTATGTAGTTGCTACCATCATCTTTCAACTTAGCTTTCTCTAGGAACGCATTAAAATTCAAAGGAACATAAGAACGGGCCATTTATATACAACAACATAGACATGCAAAATACTATGAAGTACTAAGTTCATGATAAATTAAAGTTCAATTAATCATATTACTTAAGTACTCCCACTTAGATATACATCCCTCTAGTCATCTAAATGATCATGTGATCCATATCAACTAAACCATGTCCGATCATCACTTGAGATGGAGTAGCTTTCAATGGTGAACATCACTATGTTGATCATATCAACTATATGATTCACGCTCGACCTTTCGGTCTCAGTGTTCCGAGGCCATATCTGCATATGCTAGGCTCGTCAAGTTTAACCCGAGTATTCTGCATGTGCAAAAATGGCTTGCACCCGTTGTATGTGAACGTAGAGCTTATCACACCCGATCATCACGTGGTGTCTCAGCACGATGAACTGTAGCAATGGTGCATATTCAGGGAGAACACTTATACCTTGAAATTTAGTGAGAGATCATCTTATAATGCTACCGTCGTACTAAGCAAAATAAGAAGCATAAAGGATAAACATCACATGCAATCAATATAAGTGATATGATATGGCCATCATCATCTTGTGCCTTTGATCTCTATCTCCAAAGCACTGTCATGATCACCATCATCACCGGCTTGACACCTTGATCTCCATCGTAGCATCGTTGTCGTCTCGCCAACTATTGCTTCTACGACTATCGCTACCGCTTAGTGATAAAGTAAAGCAATTACATGGCGATTGCATTTCATACAATAAAGCGACAACCATATGGCTCCTACAAGTTGTCGATAACTGTTACAAAACATGATCATCTCATACAACAATTTATATATCATCACATCTTGACCATATCACATCATAGCAAGCCCTGCAAAAACAAGTTAGATGTCATCTACTTTGTTGTAGCAAGTTGTACGTGGTTGCTACGGGCTTCTATCAAGAACCGTTCTTATCTACGCATCAAAACCACAATGACTTTTCATCAAGTGTGTTGTTTTAACCTTCAACAAGGATCGGGCGCAGTCAAACTCGATTCAACTAAAGCTGGAGAAACAGACACCCGCTAGCCACTTGTGTGAAGCACGTCGGTAGAACCAGTCTCATGAACGCGGTCATGTAATGTCGGTCCGGGCCGCTTCATCCAACAATACCACCGAATCAAAGTAAGACGTTGCTGGTGAGCAGTATGTCTATTATCGCCCACAACTCATTGTGTTGTAGTCATGCATATAACATCTACGCATAGACCTGGCTCGGATGCCACTATTGGGGAACGCAGTATTTCAAAAAAAATCCTACGATCACGCAAGATCTATCTAGGAGATGCATAGCAATGAGAGGGGAGAGTGTGTCTACGTCCCTCGTAGACCGAAAGCGGAAGCGTAACGCGGTTGATGTAGTTGAACATCTTCGCGATCCAACTGATCCAAGTACCAAACTTATGGCACCTCCGCGATCAGCACACGTTCAGCTCGGTGATGTCCCTCGAACTCTTGATCCAGTTGATGCCGAGGGAGATTTTTGTCAGCACGACGGCATGGTGACGGTGATGATGAAGTTTACCGGCACAGGGCTTCGCCTAAGCACTATGACGATATGACCAAGGTGTGTAACTGTGGAGGGGGGCACCGCACATGGCTAAAAGATCAACTTGTGTGTTCTAGGATGCCCCGTGCCCCCGTATATAAAGGAGGGAGGGGAGGCCGGTCGGCCCTAGGGGCGCGCCCAAGGAGAGGGAGTCCTACTAGGACTACTAGTCCTTGTAGGATTCCTCCCCAAGGAAGAGAGGGGGAAGGAAGGAGAGGGAGAGGGAGTAGGAAAGGGGGCGCCCCCCTTCCCTTGTCCAATTCGTACTGCTAAGGGGGGGGGCTGCCCTGGCGGCCCTCCTCTCTCTCCAATAAGGCCCATGGTGGCCCATTAGTTCCCCCGAGGGGTTCCGGTAACCCCTTCGGCACTCCGTTTTTACCTGAAACCATCCGGAACACTTCTGGTGTCCGAATAACATGGTCCAATATATCAATCTTTATGTCTCGGCCATTTCGAGACTCCTCGTCATGTCTGTGATCTCATCCGGGACTCCGAACAAACTTCGGTCATCAAATCACATAACTCATAATACAAATCGTCATCGAACGTTAAGCGTGCGGACCCTACGGGTTCAAGAACTATGTAGACATGACTAAGACACATCTCTGGTCAATAACCAATAGCGGAACCTGGATGCTATATTGGCTCCTACATATTCTACGAAGATCTTTATCGGTCAAACCGCATAAAAACATACGCTGTTCCCTTTGTCATCGGCATGTTACTTGCCCGAGATTCGATCGTCGGTATCATCATACCTAGTTCAATCTCGTCACCGGCAAGTCTCTTTACTCGTTCTGTAATGCATCATCCCATGACTAACTCATTAGTCACATTGGTTGCAAGGCTCATAGTGATGTGCATTACCGAGAGGGTCCACAGATACCTCTCCGATACACGGAGTGAGAAATCCTAATCTCGATCTATGCCAACTCAACAAACACCATCGGAGACACATGTAGGGCATCTTTATAATCACCCAATTATGTTGTGACGTTTGATAGCACACAAGGTGTTCCTCTAGTTTCGGGAGTTGCATAATCTCATGGTCATAGGAACATGTATAAGTCATGAAGAATTCAATAGCAATTAACTAAACGATCATAATGCTAAGCTAACGGATGGGTCTTGTCCATCACATCATTCTCTAATAATGTGATCATGTTCATCAAATGACAACACATGTCTATGGCTGGGAAACTTAACCATCTTTGATTAATGAGCTAGTCAAGTAGAGGCAAACTAGGGACACTCTGTTTGTATATGTATTCATAAGTTCCCGATTAATACAATTCTAGCATGAATAATAAACTTGTATCATGATATAAGGAAATATAAATAACAACTTTATTATTGCCTCTAGGGCATATTTCCTTCAGAAGCTACTTATATATTGGGCAACAAGATCTATAGGGATAGATCGCGATGCTTAATAGGACTTTAACAAAGCACATACCTTGACAAGATTTTGAAGAAGTTTGAAATGGATCAGTCAAAGAAAGGGTTCTTGCCTGTGTTGCAAGGTGTGAAGTTGAGTAAGACTCAAAACCCGACCACGGCAGAATATATAGAGAGAATGAAAGTCATTCCCTATGCCTCAGTCATAGGTTCTATGAAGTATGCCATGTTGTGTACCAGACCTATTGTGTGCCTTGCCATGAGTTTGGAAAGGGGGTACAATAGTGATCCAGGAGTAGAACACTGGACAACGGTCAAAATTATCCTTAGGTACCTAAAGGGGAAAACTTTGTTTTTGCCACTCTAGCTTTTGCCAATTTTGCTTATGCCACTCTAGAATTTGACATCTCACTTTTGCCACGCTTGGCTTTTGACAATACATCACAAACGCCATTCCATGGCAAATATGATAATTTTTCATTTCACTTTTGCCACTCTTAGCTTTTGACGATGTATCACAATTGCCACTCTGAAAATTTTGCTTTTGCCATGGAATGGCAAAAGTGATATATTGTCAAAAGCTAAGAGTGGCAAAAGTGAAATTTCAAATTCTAAAGTGGCATATGCAAAGTGGGCAAAAACTAGAGTGGCAAAAACAAAGTTTTTCTTGCCTAAAGAGGACTAAGGAAATGTTTCTCAGTTATGGAGGTGATAAAGAGTTTGTTGTAAAGAGTTATGTCGATGCAAGCTTCGACACCAATCCAAATGACTCTGAGTCTCGATCTAGATACATATTGAAAGTGGGAGCATTTAGCTAGAGTAGCTCCATGCAGAGCATTGTAGATATAGAAAATTCCAAAATGCATACGGATCTGAATGTGACAGACCCGTTGACTAAACCTCTCTCGCAAGCAAAACATGATCACACCTTAGTACTCTTTGGGTGTTAATCACATGGCGATGTGAACTAGATTATTGACTCTAGTAAACTCTTTGGGTGTTGGTCACATGGCGATGTGAACTATGGGTGTTAAATCACATGGTGGTGTGAACTAGACTATTGACTCTAGTGCAAGTGGGAGACAGAAGGAAATATGCCCTAGAGGCAATAATAAAGTTGTTATTTTATATTTCCTTATTCATGATAAAGGTTTATTATTCATGTTCGAATTGTATTGATTGGAAACTTAAATACATGTGTGAATACATAAACAAATACTGTGTCCCTAGTAAGCCTCTACAAGGCTAGCTTGTTGATCAAAGATGGTTAAGGTTTCCTAACCATAGACATGTGTTGTCATTTGATAATGGGATCACATCATTAGGAGAATGATGTGATGGATAATACCCATCTGTTAGCTTAGCATAATGATCGTTCAGTTTATTGCTATTGCTTTTCATGTCAACTACTTACTCCTTAGACTATGAGATTATGCAACTCCCGAGTAGCTGAGGGATACCTTGTGTGCTATCAAACATCACAACGCAACTAGGTGATCATAAAGATGCTCTACAGGTATCTCTGAAGGTGTTTGTTGAGTTGGCATAGATCGAGATTAGGATTTGTCACTCCGAGTATCGGAGATGTATCTCTGGGCCCTCTCGATAATACACATCATAAGCTTGCAAGAAAATGACTAAGGAGTTAGTCACAAGGTGATGTATTACAGAACGAGTAAAGCGACTTGTTGGTAACGAGATTGAACTAGGTATGAAGATACCGACAATTGAATCTTGGGCAAGTAACATACCGATGGACAAAGGGAATTATGTATGTTGTCAAAACGGTTCGACCGATAAAGATCTTCGTATAATATGTAGGAGCCAATATAGGCATCCAGGTTCCGCTATTGGTTATTGACCGGAGAGGTGTCTTCGGTCATTTCTACATAGTTCTTGAACCCGTAGGGTCCGCATGCTTAACGTTCAATGATGATATAATATTATATGAGTTATGTGATTTGCGGACTGAATGTTGTTTGGAGTCCCATATGAGATCACGGACATGACGGGGAGTCTCGAAATGGTCGAGAGGTAAATATTGATATATAGGATGATAGTATTCGGACACTGAAACTGTTTCGGGGGTACCGGATATTTATCGGGTCACCGGGAAGGGTTCTAGGCACCCCCGGCAAAAGATATGGGCCTTATGGGCCAAGAGGGGAAACTCACCAGCCACAAGGGGATGATGCGCCCCCCATATGTCCCGGCCTAAGAGGAGAATGAAAGAGGGGAAGGGAAAGGAAAGAGAGGAATATGATTCCCCCTTCCTTCCCCCTCCCCCCTTCTTTCCTTCCTCCTCTGACAAACATGGCAAGGGGCACGGCCAAGGGCAGGAGCCCAAGTAGGATTCGGACCTACTTGGGGCGCTGCTTGGCCTCTCCCCTCTCCCTCCCACCTATATATATGAGGAGGGGGCGCCTAGCACACCCCAGACAATTGCCTACACTACAAAAAAAGACACTTCCGTGATGATACGTGTTTGTCACAGTAGGTCATGTTTTCTGTCATACATGTACATCCATGACAATTTTATGACAGAATCAAGATAGTCATACCTGTGTTGTCGTAGAAGTGTTCCATGACATTACAAAAATTATCATCACGGAAGTGTCCACTTCCATGATGATAAATCTCGCGTCACAGAAGTGCTTTCGTCAAGGGTGACCGACACGTGCCATCCACCGTAACGGGTCGCCGTTAAGCTATCGGGTCCGGTTTTGGATCTGATAACCCGTTAACAGCCCGGACCAATGGGAAATTTCCACGTGTAAAATTCCAATTGGCTGGAGGAAACACATGTCAGCTCGTCAGTGGGTCAGATAGGCGCCTATGATATGTCGACACGTGTGACAGCCCACCACCGGCCCATTTAGCTTACAAAGGCCGGCCTGTTTGACTTGGTCAAAAGTTAACAGGCTCGCCCATGAAAAGCCTGTTGACCATCTCTTTCATAAATAGCCCATTTTACGGCCCGGTAACTCATGGCCCATTAGGGCCTACCCGAAATCGACCCAACAACGTCATGTGGGTCGTCGAATATAACACCAGCCCGTTTCACTTTTGGCCCACGTATGGCTCAAGACGTCTTTCGGCCCATATGAGGCCTTCGTATCTTTAGGCCCTTTAAAGGTCCACGGTGACTCTAGCCCAGAATGAACAGTAAATTTCTTTGTACCCGTTAACGGCCCATGATTCACATGGGCCGTTTCCAGCCCGTGTTAGCTTTCGGCCTATTGACGGCCCATACGTTCTTGGGCTCCTTTCTGGCCCTCGATTACTTCCGGTCCATTACTGGCATGTTCCCCTAATAAGCCAAATTTGGCCCTTGGCAAGAGTTGGCCCGTTCCTGGCTTGTTAACCCGTTGCGCCGTTTCCAGCACGTCCTATATTCTGGCCCATTAACGACCCGTTATGCCTGTGATAGAATTAAGCCTTTGCTGTCCTCCGACCTATTAACGGCCCGTTACCGTGCTAGGCCGATACCAATTACGCCTTTTTATGGCCCATGTAGACCCATTTAGCCGACAGCCCGAGGCCCACCGATTCTATGGCTGTGTTGGAGGCCCATTTAAAGATGGCCCATAGGAGGCCCATGGATCCTATGGCTCGTAGCAGGGTCATGGTTACCACGGTCCGTATATGGCCCATGGTTCTTGCGGCCACTAGCAAACCAAGGAAAACGAAGACTAGGAAATAAATGAGCCCAAAACTATCGCTAAGCTATTAAGGCGATCGCATAGATTACATCCACTAGGCATCAAAGATCGCCAGCTGTGCAAATATAGGGAACACCCTACACTATACAAAAATGGCTTGCTGTTTTCTTCAGCCGGTGGCTACACATTAAGAACAAATTTTGTATTGCAACAAAACAAATTACAACTATAAAACAAAAGGAAGGTTGGCATAAAAGTTAACAGTCTGGCAGATAAATGCACCACCAGAAGTTCAGAAGCTCAGTTCATTTAACCTGACTGTTATGTTTTCATGTTGTATTGTCCGATGGAGCGCCATAACCTTCGCCTTCATATCTCCTAGGCTCCTGAACAACATAGCAAATGTCTGATAGTCTGGATTCAAAACCATGCATATCTTGATGACATCGAATAATGTTTGTCCTTGTTTCACAAAGGATCTCTGCTAGGGAACGGACTTGTGTCTAGAGCATAGATATAACATTGTTTTGAGCTTGCATATCTTGATCATGAGGCAGTTTGGATGAGATTGCCTTAACAACCATCCCAGTATTACGCAGGAACGTGCTTTTGGCACTGTTAGTGGACAGGTACTGACCCACTGCAGCAAGAGCTGACATTGCGGTTATAGTTGCCTCGCCACCTTCAGAAGGTGGCGGTTCCACCATTTTTTCCATAGCTTGCTGAAAAGTTGACTTTTTACATTAGTACCAGAATAGAAGATATTAAGGAGGCAGCAAAACCAAACAAAATAGCTTTGGTCTATATACAGAACTTATTCTAGTGAACCCATGTAAAAAATTAGTTGTATTTTACTGCAAAGTACATAATAAAACCAGGTTCCAAACATATGACCATGTACCATGGCTAATGTATTGTCTATTTCTTCACATTGTATTGACAGCTAAGGATAAAGAGACAAAGTTTATAATACGGTAAGCATAATATGACATCATTCATATCACAAAACAACTGAGAAGAGACAAACAGGAAATTCTAACGTTGTGTGGGCAAGTCCAGCACGGAACTAGATTACAGGTCAAGATCAAAGGAACATCACTCCTCTCTTTTAAACCTTGTAAGGTGCATTCATACGCTAAGACAATTGTGTATAAAATTGAAAAGAGTAATAGACATTGGCTGCAAACCATGCAGTTCAAGGCACGAGTCAGCGTAAGTAGTAGTTAAAAGGCATGAGGATTAAGGACTTACAACAGCGGCTTTGTCTGGTGTAGTCATGCCCTTCGTCTTGTTGGTGTGACAGTCCTTGAAGATTTCCATAGCATTTGGTTCAGGTAATTTTTGGTCCTTGCCGGCTTTCCTCTGTATTTGGAACAAGTCAATATAGATCCGATAATATGGTACAGCGAAAAGAGTGAAACAGCAGCTAATTACAAGAGCCTCACAGTGTGCAATATAGCTACGAGATCCTGTCGTTTGTTGGAATTTCACTTTCGTACGGTTAGCCTTGTTCTTTTAACAGTTCACCTACAAGAAGATAGATTTGTGTGGCACATGCGTAAATAGGACTTCAACATGTGATCTGATCACATATATATAATGTACCTGATAGTTCGGATCGGGCCAGTGTTTAACGAGGCCTCTCCAGTCTTCATCTGATATATTTTCCACTAGAGATGTTTGGGCAAGTTCACTATTAGCCTTACCTTCAAAGTGAGTTTTCCTCAAGTTATACCGATATTGTCGTAGAGCAGACTTGAAACATGGGTGCAAGCTTGTCTGGTTGCATCATCTTGGCTATCCAACTTGAACCTCATCTATTGAAAATTATGGGAGTCTCATTATCAGCAACCTAGAAAGTATTGGACAGAGCAAGATGGTATCACTAGTTTCCATACATAACCATACTTACAGATAAATGGTCGAGGAAGGTGTTGAACTGGGTTTCATCTTTGTCATTCCTGTACTGAATCCATGTTGGGAGGATACGTACATGACACCTAATAGCAATCATTGCCTCTGATACTAACTTGGCTGACTCTGTAGCATCACGTGGCCTTTTTAAACCTGCCTCAAAATGGACCTCCATTCTACCTCCTCTAGATTTAGTTAACCTATCGAGCATTATCCCTGATGTTTGTTTCCTCTTGCGCCTAGGTGCTAGTCCAACAACAAACATAGGAAGTTTTAGTGTACATCAAACTGTGAGACTGCATATAAAGAAGCATGCAACTGTAACTTGGCTCCAGCAACTACCTTCTTGTTGTTGAAGCTCACAAAGTCCATCTAATCTTGCCAACTCATCTTGTGTCTAGAGTACTTTAGAAGTAGTTTCAGGTGGCAAGGGAGCTTGGGAACGTGCTGCTAGCTGAGTTGACCAATGAGTAAATCGTGCAGCTGGTGGTACTGTGGAAGGTGCTGCAACAACTAGGGCTGTCTCTGCTTGTTTGGTGGCAGCTATTTGTTTCTGTTTGACTTGTTTTATAGCTCATGTAGCACGGGATACCTTGTCGGTACAATTTTCCACTGGACTTTGACCTTCTATTGCACCATCAATACCAGCAGAGTCCGTAGGATTCTTCTGCTTCCCTTTCCCTATCATTCTGTCTTGCTTCCTCTTTCTCTGTGCCATGTTAAGTCAAGCCGACAAGAAAAATAAATAACAATTTAGTTCTTCAGAACAAATTGATGCGTGATACAGACGAACTAAACTTTGATGTTAGACAACCACGTGATAGGAGGATATAATATGTACGAAAAATAGGACAACATGAGATAACCAGAACTGTGATGTGTAAACTAAGCAGAAGACATTTCACTAAATTAGAAGCAATGCAATGGAAGGTAGACACCATATGAAAGATGCTACAAATATTGCTCTGCCAAGTTAACAGTGTCTCATCATAAATGACGTTTAAACAAATGTGAAGCAGTACAAGAAATAAATCATATGCAAGATGCAAACAACATCACACTACCAAGTTAAAGGTCTCTCGTCATTAGTGCCATTGCATATTCACAGCATTGCATATTCACAGCTTATGATGTGTAAACTAAGGAGAAGGCATTTCAACAAATTAGAAGCAATGAAAGCTAGACACCATATGAAAGATGCAACGAATATCACTCTACCAAGTTAAAACTATCTCGTCATAAGTGCCATTTCAACAAATTAGAAGTAGTACAAGCTAGAAAAGAATGCGAGATGTAACCTATATCACACTCCCAAGTCAAACGTGTCTTATGATAAGTGATTGTTGCAGGTTACACAACAATAGTACTTTGATGTAAGAACACGGTGTGATAGACAGATATTGTATGTTCTAGAAACAGGAACATGTGTCTTATTCACAAGTATAATGTGTAAAGTAAGCAAATGAAATTCAACAAAATTAGAAGCAATACAAGCTAGACATCATACATAACATGCAACCACATATAACAGTGCCAAGTTAGAGGGAGCACCTGTGATGGTGCACTAGGGGAGATGTGCTCATCATCAACACAGCTACGTTCAGTGTCTATGCATGTGTTGTCTTGGAAATCATCTTGGGGGGATGGAGGAGTAGAATCTGTAGAGGCCCTCCATTTGGAAGGAGCACCATCATCCGCTACCTTGCTAACTTCCTTCCACTTTATTGATTTTGAATTGTCAAGTAAAACCGACAAGGAAAAGCAATAAAATTCACTGTTCAGAACTCATTCGTGCATGATACCGATAATCACTACTTTGATGTGAGGCAAACACATGAGTCCAGGATGGAATAATACGAAAAATAGGACGGCATGGCATATTCACAATTGTTCGTGTAAACTAAGCAGAAACCACTTCAACAAATAAGAAGTAATGCAAGCTAGACACCACATGAAAGATGCAACCAATATGACTCTGCCAAGTTAAAAGTGTCCCATCATAAATGGCATTTCAACAATTTTGAAGCAGCGGCTGCTATAAATCATATGAAAGATGCAACTAATATCACACTGCATATACTAAAGGCGTCTCATCATATTGATTTATGCGGGATACAAAAAAACAATAGTTTTATGTAAGGACATGCTTGATAGACAGATGTACTGTGTACTAAAAACACGAAGGCATGTCACATTAACAGGTATAATGTATAAACTAAGCAGAATAGCACATGCAATTTAACAAGATTGGAAGAATTACAATCTAGACACCATATGCAACATGCATCCACATATCACGCTGCCAAGTTAGAGCAAGCACCTGCGATGCTAGTGTAGGGGAAATGCGGTAATCAACTATAGAGCTACGTTCACTATCTTCATCTAGCCTTGTTGTTTCTTGATAATCATGTGGGGAGGCTGACGCTGCAATCTTTAAATGAGGATATTTTCTCACAGTAGTCCACTTGCCTGACTGCCTCATCATAAGTGATTGATGAGGGATACACAAGAACATTAGTTTGATGTAAGAACATGGTTAATAGACAGATGTACTAGTATGTACAAAAAACAGGAAGGCGTGTCATATTCAAAGGTATAGTGTGTAAGCTAAGCAGATGCAATTTAACCAAATTGGAAGCAATACAAGCTAGACATCCGGCTGGAGTGGTGAGCATGATCATCTAGGACCTGAGAGCCTGGTGGGAGGAGGGCTGCTTCGCCACCATCGTGGCTTTTTAGTTGGCTTCTAGGTGATGCTTGTCTGTGATGGGCTTGTCACTGGCTCTGCTAGTGCCTTGACTAGCCATTTGACTTCTGGTGCTCCCGGGATGGTGCTTCATGTAAAAATATCTTTCCTTACCTTAATAAAGACCGACTTCGGCCTTTCGAATACAAGATAGAAACCATATGCAACATGCAACCACATATGACTCCACGAAGTTAAAGCAGGCACCTGGGATGGTGGTTCATTTGACATTGCAGCCTTTAAATGGCTGAAACGTGTCTGGCCTAGCCACGTACCATGCTGGAGCAACTTCTCTCTTTTATTTTCTGCTTCTGTGAAGGCAGCAGAGTCTAAAATACCCTTATATAAAAACACAATAGTGACAGTATGGGTGAAGTGTGTGCAGAACTAGTGCACTGTAAAAGTAGCAGATAGCAGGTGGCTGAAAAATAAATGACAGGAGACATATGATAGTTGTACAACATTGCATGGCAAACAAAATTAGATTCTACTCCATATGATTTTGTAATATATGAGCACAGGAAATGCAGGTACTCCTCCAGCACACCACCACATGTGGTCCTATCAAGATAAATAGGTCAGTTGATTTTTTTATGAACCGTCCGATCTATAAGGAATGGGCAGATGTCCTTCGTCCACGTCCCGCCAGTCACTATTGACGATCTTTCTCAAACCGCCAGCGACCACCGGCCTAGACCCCTGCCTCCGCCGCCTTGCCCTACCCTCGACCTCACACCACCGCCGTGCTTGGCAGCGGCCCCAGGCCATCCCTTTAATCCCGGCCGACCTCCAGATCAGGCACCAGCAACTCTAGGCCCCAGACGGCCCTAAGATAAACACCGAGGCGCTGCTTCCCAGGCGTAATAGGCGGACTAGAGCCTATTACGCCGGGGAATGCTTCCGTTAATTGGGAATCAACTAACCAGGAATTGAAATCCAGGTGGGCGATGGACCTCTAGCTAAGGTGAAATAGTATATGAGGAGAAACCTTGTGCATCGCGAGTAACTAGGAACATCTAGTATCAAGAAAAAGCGGTCAACTAGTGTCTTTTGTGGGATGAATACCGTGCAAGCATACACGTAAGATTTGCACGAATAAGGGAACAGGAGTACCATTTCCGGTTGCCAGTATGGTCGCCTCCACATGTCGCGCTAATCTTCTTCTTTTTGCCGGGGAAACTGATGTTTTGGAGGAGGGTGCAGGCTTGGACGAACCCATGGCCAAATTGTTGACTGTGTTGTCGTGGCCGTATGTCGGCGGAGGGGAAGCAGATCCGAGGCGGCGAAGGACGGCGTAGCAGGAACAGCTCTTGTGTAGTGGACGGTGGCGAAGTTGGAGCGCCAGCGCTGAGGCGTAGGACGGCATGGTTGAACTGGCTCGGGTACAAACGGCTCAGCCTTGGCTTCAACTACTAGCCTTGGAGGGTGTTGCGGTTGAGGTTGCGGTGGATGACGATGTGGGGTATCGGCTCCGACGTTGTAACATCCCAAAATTCTAAATTTTGGAATGTTATAATAAATAGATAGATTTGATTGATAGTTTGTTTGATTGTCTGAAAGTGAGTGAATTCGAAACTTTTGAAAGTTAAATGAGAGGGAATAAAAGGACTTTCCCAAACTTTCATATTTGCTTTCTGATCTCCATGAATTCAAATTCTTTTCAAACACAAAACCCTAGAGAGAAGATGACATGACTTCTTCCATTTAAAAATGAAAAGGGTGTTTGAAAAATATTTGAATTTCAGTTGAAAATATTCCAATTCTGAAACTTTATGCGACTCAATGATTTTCACGAGAGAAGATAAAATGACTTCTTCAAATTATATGAAATATGAGTTGGGAGTTTCAAAGAATTAAATTCAAAGCTCTTTTGAATTTATTTTCAATTTGGAATGTTATACATTAGATCATCATGCATATCTTATTTTCTTGCATTTTGGTCGATCCTAGAAATTTCACGCAACTCAAGGACCTTCGGAGAGAGTTGGAGATTTCGTTATTTTCTTATTTGAGAGTTTTCTCGGATTGGAAAAGAGGATCATTTGATTTATTTATTTCATCTTCAATTATTTTTCCGACGTCAAAAATATAAGAGAGGGAATAATATGACTTTCCCAAAAATGTAGGAAAAATGAAGATTTAATAAACAGATCAAGTTTTGGTTTTGCCGGAGTTTTATTTGCATTTTATTTGGATAGGGAAAAATGCGTGTTTTCAAAAATTGCATTTTAGGCCCGGAGGAAAGTTCATTTTGTTCGGCTCATTTTTAGGAGTCGGTGAAAATTTACTTTAGATTTTTCGAAGTTCGTTTAGTTAGTTTTCTTTTGCTTTTTTTTCTCTGCGCGCTGAACCGTTTATAAAAAAAAGACTTACCGCAGGCCAGCCGGGCCAAGGCCCAGGCCAGCCACCCCCGCGCCCCAGCCCCAGCCCCCCGCGCGCGCAACCAGCGCCAGGCAAGGCAGGCCGCCGCCGCCGCCTCTTGTTTCCCTGGCCGAATCCTAATAGGATTCTTAGGCCGTCTCTTTTCCTAGTTTCGTTTTCTTTCTTTTTCTTCTAGACTCTTTTTCCTATTCCTAGTCTATTTCTTGTCCCCTACCCAATGTCTCCTCACCCCTCCCCAATACAAATACCCAAGCACCCCCCCTCTAAACATCAAATCAAAACCCCTCTCTCCACCACCCAAGCCGCGCCTCACCCCGCGCCTCTCACCCGCGCCGCGCCCTGCGTCACCCGCCGCCGCCGCGCCTTGCCTACACCGCCGCCGCCCCTAACCCACGCCACCGCCGTCGCCGCCCAACGCCGCGCCGCCACCCCACACCGCCGCCGCACCTAGCCGCCGCAGCCCTACGCCGCCGCCGCCGCAGCCCCTCGCCGGAGACCTCGCCGGAGGTTGCCCCACGTCTCTTTTCCTTGGATCGTTTTCGTCTAATTGTTTCGATTCTTTTCTTCTCTAAACCGTTCCGGTTTTCTAGATCGGTTTTTCGTTTCGGTCTTTTTCTCCGAAAACTCTAGATCGGTTTTCGTTCTTCTTTCGGACCGTTCATCTCAACGAACGTGATCACCGATTTTTCCCTGGTTAACGACGCCCGTTCGTTTAATCGTTCTTCTTTTTCTTTTCGTCGGATTTATTCGGCGATCGTGATCTCAGATCCGATCTTCGTTCTAGTCTTTCTTCTCGCTCGTTTATCAGAATCAGGTGATTCAAGCGCCTGGAGTTTCGTTGCGAAACCGCCGTTCCGTATAATCAACTTAAACAAGTTTTTGTCCCGGTAAAATTTGACCTAGTTTCAACTTGCTAGAACCGAGTTGTTTTCTTTCGCCGTTTGTTTCTTTGTTCGGTTCTTTCTTTCTTTGCAACCGGAGTTCTTAAGTTGAACTATCTAGTTCATTCTCTTGTTCGAGTTTTACTTGTGCATTACATGAGTACTTATTGTGTGGTTACTATTGTTTGCTTACGATAGATTAACCGGAGTGTGACGAGTAGATCTATAACGAGTTTTGAGTGCGAATCATCTTCATCAACATTGCAGGCAAGTTCACACTTTGATCATACTTTTCTACAACCCAGTTTTATTGCATTAGATCAATCCTCTCACATTGCATGATTAGGATCTAATTAAATTGTGGGATGGGAAGTAGATGAGGTAGTACCTATTACCTGTATTATTATCAAACCCTTGGGAGTTACTTCTACGTTTGCTTATTACGCCATGCTATGCTAGTAGACGTGGATTGGGTGAGTGATATCCATGACAGATGTGAGTTTATTAATTTTTAATGGTTTATCTAAGGTGGCAACTTAAACACACATCTGGGTAGATTGAGGCACCTGATGTCTATTAGGACTTGCCTGGTTTTTTTTCGGACCGCCACCCAGGCTCAAAGGGATCATAAGATCTTTCATGCTAGAAACTTCCGTGTGCAGCCACATGCCATTATGGGCTCTGGCATAGTTGACTAAGTTGTGCGAACTCTTACGGGGTGGACTAGCAGATGTAGGGGTTGTAGGTGGTACGGTCTACCCCACAAGTAAGGTGCTAGCGCTTCTGAAAGACTATGTCTCGGTCATCCGTTTCTCAAACACCATGTAGTGCGAGAAAACAAACGGAGGCGATCGAGTCATGTGGGGAAAAGTGCGCAAACCTCTGTAGAGTGTACAAACTAATCATGATTAGCCGTGTCCCCGGTTATGGACATCTTGAGTCTATAGTACTTGAATATCATGTGAATCTCAACATGTTACTTCTAATTAATGTTGTTGGGTTTTAATTATTTTTAATTGGGATTGAGAATGCTGTCAACCATTCTCGATGTTTCACAACCACCATGATAGTTAAATAAATTTACTCCTTTGCAGTAGGGAAAAATTGGCTTTACGCAAAAACCTTATAAGCATAGAGCTTTTCCACCAGCCATATATGCATATAGTGATAGCCATTGTTCATCATTTTCTCTATGGTGTGAATTTGCCAGTACATTCAATGTACTGACCCTCTGTGGCTGCAACGTCTCATGTTGCAGGATCATCTTACGATGAGTAAGTGATACGTTAGGGTTACGATTTCTACACTCAACTTTGCCGTTGGTGTTGATGGGAATCCACAACCTTGTTGCTTCCGCTATTTGGATTGAGGTAATAGTATTTACGTTACTTTATACATGTGATTTACCTCTGTTATAAATCCTTCGAGTACTGTGTGTATCAGCATACCGATCCAGGGATGACACATAAGCACAGAGACTTGATCCATTCGGGTCGGGTCGCTACAAGATGGTATCAGAGCACATGTTGGCTGTAGGACGTGACCCTAGAAACTGGCAAGCCCATAGCAAAGATTTTTTCCCTTTCAAAAAGATCTTTTACCTCTCTTCTCTTTTGAGCTTATTCAAAAATTCCCTTTAGTGAGACCATACCCCTTTTCCCTTTTGACCACTCGAAGATTCGACTGATGAGACCACTCCAAGAAGTATAAGATATCAGACAAGTAAGACCATTCGGAATGAAGAGGATTTTACCATACATTATGATAATGGAAACTACAACGGTTGAAGACTCCGAAGACTAGGAGATTTGAAGGCTCTAAAGAATCCCCAGATTAGTATGACCTAGGACTGCTACCCTTATGGAACTTGGCAGACTATGGAAGATGTCAATGCCCGAGATCAAGGTGTATTGGAGAAAGACCAAAACAAGGAGTATGAGAACTCGAAGTTTTGTCAAAGAAACCCTAAGGCAGGAGATATCAGCTGTGGAGAGATAGCTCATAGAAATGACAAGAGCAGAAACACGGTTATCCGTGATGTCATCGCCCGCTGATGCTATTGTCACCGTGCTGAGTTAAGGATGCATTTCTTCAGAATGGATTTGATGGAAGAAGGTTGATGGATCACCTAACAGTAATTTGAAGTTTTAACCTTAGCTGGTGTATCACCAGAATCTGGAGTAGTACATCAAGAAGTTAAGAGGGATCTGCAGGAAGCAATATTTTATGAGGAAGCATTTCCTAAAGAACTTAAGACTAGAAGTTGAAAGCAGCCAAGCTAGAGAAGTAAAACCTTGAGATACAGGAGATTCGTCAGGAACTGAAGGACAGTAGGACCATGGTTCATGCCAAGGATGTTGAAACCTAGAAGTTTGGAATGCAACCCCAGAATACTAAAGGATATCACAAGAGATTTCACGTCAACAGAGATTGATCTGGCAAAAGAACTTGAGAAGGACAAGCATGATTGGAAGAAGCCATTGGAGGCTTGAACTAGGCTTGAAGAGTTTGGAGACGTTGATGATTTATTGACCTTTAGAAGACCAAACCCCTGTTATATACCTACGTTAGATGCGACGTTTATGAGCTGTCATTCGTTTGTTGTTTTTTTCGACAGCCACAACAAATCTGTCTTTTCAAAACTTTTGTTTGCATTGTGTGCATCCCTCTCTATCTCTCTTATCTCACCCCAAACCCATGGACCCAATAGAGGATGAATGGAGATGAGCTTGTATTTTCTGGACCGATGAGTCAGTTGGAGACGGACTGAAGGATTCAGAACATGGAGGATCACATGGAGAATAACCCTATAGTTGGACATGATATGACCCAGCATGCTCTTCTGTGCTTTGAAAGAGGTGCTGCTACTTGGTGGAGGATGTACTAAACCATGAATGGATGGCAAGGAGTAACCACTTGGAAAGAATTTAAGTTGACTTTGCCAAAGTCTCGGTTTGTGTCCCAGAAGTTGAAACCTTATGGAAAGGATATGAAGAAACATGGTACATGCAAGATTTGTGGAGAAATCGGACACACCCATAAAGAACACAAGGATGAATGCCCTAATGTGAAGGAAGTCACCCAGTTGAAGAATGCCCAACTAGGCAAATTACTTGTTTCTTGTGTGAAGGGACTACCCACTACCCTGCTCAGTGTCACATTTACCCCTTGGTACAAAGAACCATCCAACAGAAAAAAGAAGCAATGAAAGGAGCCCTTATGGGAATGTTAGAAGAAACTGTGATGAAAGAAGAGGCGGAGGACACACCCAAAGAAGAACCAATTAAACCCTGCACCAAGTCTTGCTATTCATGTGGAGAAGAAGGACACATCTCCCAGAATTGTATGAATGGGGATCTAGTAGAATTCCCGGCGGAGGAAGTAGAATATGACACACAGGAAATAGAAGCCCTTATTGGAATGGAAAAGTCCATGGAAGAGAAACCGATTGGATTCCAGGAAGGACCTGAGTCATATCACCTGTTACAGGTGCAAGGAGTCAGGGCACTACCTCAACAGTTGCCCAAAAAGGAAACCTCGATACTTGTCAGAAGTAATATGTTTTAGTTGTAATGGAGCAGGGCACTTTGCCAGAGAATGCCCCAAGGAGAAAGAAACTTGCGCTAGATAGTTGAGTTTGCAACAAAAGAAATATAGTCGTAGTAGTGAGGACATTTTTCCTTTATATTGAGGTGTTGAGTTGAGGCATGTAATGGAAAAACAGGAGATTGTAATAATTTGAGAATGAATAAAGTTAGCATCATTGGTACTGATATGGATTTTATGAGTTGTTACTCTATGAAGAAGGATTTTGACCATTTTTTTTCAGGATAAGAGAAATATGGTCTATGGAAGGTTTGTGCATTTTTAGGGTGGTAGTACCCTGTAAGAACCATTGACCCTGGAAAAGATAAGGATACTCCACTGAGTGGATTTCGGACAAAAATGAATACGAGTTTTGTCTCGATATGTGTGATGCCCCAAGAGTATGTGGGATGAAGTTGGAGACTGTCAGTTGTTTGGATCAAATGTGATCAAGGAGTCAGAAGAGAATGTTAAGTTGATTCGAGATAGACTGAAGGTAGCTCAGTCCAGGCAGAAGAGTTATGTAGACTCAAAAACTCCAGGAGGTAGTCTATGAAATTGGAGACCGAGCATGTCTTCATGTATTCCCTCTGCGAGGAGTTAAATGAATTGGAGTTAAGGTAAAAGTTAGCCCCGAGAATTGTAGGACCATACCGAGTTTTGGATCGTATGGGAGAAGTGGCCTACAAGTTGGAGTTACCCGAAGGACCGTCAGGAGTTCAGGATGTGTTTCACATTTCCCAGTTGAAGAAGTGCCATGCAGAGATGGCCAATATTCCCTTGTAAGGACGCTTGACCGCGGAAAGGATAATGATGTTCCATGAAGTAAGTATGGATTTCATAAGTATAAGTTTTTATTTTGGTATGAGGGATATCCCACGAGGATGAAGAGATGAATTACTATTGGATATAAAGGAGGTATGATGTTGGAAATATGGATCAATGGAAAATTCCATGATGAGTCTGAGTAATCATGTCCTAGTTTGGTGCCAATAGACGGAAGGAAGACAGTACAATTGGATGAATTTTAAGGATGTTAGGAAGTTGGAAGTTGGAACAATGATCAGTTGCCCGATGATAAGTTCACGGACTACAAGTGATGAGATGGGCCATAACCCACAGGCCCAGGACCTGCCAAGAAGCAAACACACTCTTGCTGAAGGAAAAACCCTGGAAGAGGATATGCCCTTATCGACAGACGATTTTATAGGAGTTCATGCAAAACCTGAGAGTTGTGAAGGAACGATAGATGTTTGTCTGGCTTGCAGAATCAATGGATTATTCCGAACTTGGTTCGTCGACGAGAGAAATTCTGCAATGCTTGTGAGGATGACCGAGTGTTAGAATGCGAGATTCGCTAAAACTGTATACAAGGTAATGATTTGGGTGCGGGATGGATTGATCACCATACCGACTTACTCTTATTATTCGCCTTGCTATATGGGATGGTAAATCTGAGTGACCTACCTATAGTAGAGAGACGACGATATTAAACCTTGTTAAACCTTAGAATGGTATAAGTATTTTTCCCTTGTACACGGCAGTTGTGCCCACCGTAGGTTATACGGAGAGGATCACCCAGACCCATTTCCTGCAGGAGAAACCACAAATTGTTGACCACCATGAGATACCGATAGTTGTTTAGTATTGGCGCCAGACCCGTCAGCTAAGAAGACCCAATGTCGGAATAACCTTACCAAGAGGAAAGGACAGAAGAAATGAGGAAAAGGTTATGCCACTACTAGAAGAGCCCAGAGAAGGAATTTGCCGAGAATCTGAGAAGACCGGCCCCGTCAAGAATGAGGATGGAGTCTAAGAGTAATGATGGGACCGTAACCATGTTTCTAAGGGTGGTAGCACCCCAGACCCCTTTGATGATCGATGGATTTTGAGGAGACCCCCAAACCCTAACCTATTTCTTGCTAGCCTCTCCGAATCTCGAGGACGAGATTCATTTTAAGGGTGGTAGGTTTGTACATCCCAAAATTCTAAATTTTGGAATGTTATAATAAATAGATAGGTTTGATTGATAGTTTGTTTGATTGTCTGAAAGTGAGTGAATTCGAAACTTTTGAAAGTTAAATGAGAGGTAATAAAAGGACTTTCCCAAACTTTCATATTTGCTTTCTGATCTCCATGAATTCAAATTCTTTTCAAACACAAAACCCTAGAGAGAAGATGACATGACTTCTTCCATTTAAAAATGAAAAGGGTGTTTGAAAAATATTTGAATTTCAGTTGAAAATATTCCAATTCTGAAACTTTATGCGACTCAATGATTTTCATGAGAGAAGATAAAATGACTTCTTCAAATTATATGAAATATGAGTTGGGAGTTTCAAAGAATTAAATTCAAAGCTCTTTTGAATTTATTTTCAATTTGGAATGTTATACATTAGATCATCATGCATATCTTATTTTCTTGCATTTTGGTCGATCCTAGAAATTTCACGCAACTCAAGGACCTTCGGAGAGAGTTGGAGATTTCGTTATTTTCTTATTTGAGAGTTTTCTCGGATTGGAAAAGAGGATCATTTGATTTATTTATTTCATCTTCAATTATTTTTCCGACGTCAAAAATATAAGAGAGGGAATAATATGACTTTCCCAAAAATGTAGGAAAAATGAAGATTTAATAAACAGATCTAGTTTTGGTTTTGCCGGAGTTTTATTTGCATTTTATTTGGATAGGGAAAAATGCGTGCTTTCAAAAATTGCATTTTAGGCCCGGAGGAAAGTTCATTTTGTTCGGCTCATTTTTAGGAGTCGGGGAAAATTTACTTTAGATTTTTCGGAGTTCGTTTAGTTAGTTTTCTTTTGTTTTTTTTTCTCTGCGTGCTGAACCGTTTATAAAAAAAAGACTTACCGCAGGCCAGCCGGGCCAAGGCCCAGGCCAGCCACCACCACGCCCCAGCCCCAGCCCCCTGCACGCGCAGCCAGCGCCAGGCAAGGCAAGCCGCTGCCGCCTCTTGTTTCCCTGGCCGAATCCTAATAGGATTCTTAGGCTGGCTCTTTTCCTAGTTTCGTTTTCTTTCTTTTTCTTCTAGACTCTTTTTCCTATTCCTAGTCTATTTCTTGTACCCTACCCCAAGTCTCCTCACCCCTCCCCAATATAAATACCCAAGCACCCCTCCCCTCTAAACATCAAATCAAAACCCCTCTCTCCACCACCCAAGCCGCGCCTCACCCCGCGCATCTCAACCGCGCCGCGCCCTGCGTCACCCGCCGCCGCCGCGCCTTGCCTACACCGCCGCCGCCCCTCACCCACGCCACCGCCGCCGCCGCCCAACGCCGCGCCGCCACCCCACACCGCCGCCGCACCTACCCGCCGCCGCCCTACGCCGCCGCCGCCGGAGCCCCTCGCCGGAGACCTCGCCGGAGGTTGCCCCGCGTCTCTTTTCCTTGGATCGTTTTCTTCTAATCGTTCCGATTCTTTTCTTCTCTAAACCGTTCCGGTTTTCTAGATCGGTTTTTCGTTTCGGTCTTTTTCTCCGAAAACCCTAGATCGGTTTTAGTTCTTCTTTCGGACCGCTCGTCTCAACGAACATGATCACCGATTTTTCCCCGGTTAACGACGCCCGTTCGTTTAATCGTTCTTCTTTTTCTTTTCGTCGGATTTATTCCGCGATCGTGATCTCAGATCCGATCTTCGTTCTAGTCTTTCTTCTCGCTCATTTATCGGAATTAGGTGATTCAAGCGCCTGGAGTTTCGTTGCGAAACCGCCGTTCCGTATAATCAACTTAAACAAGTTTTTGTCCTGGTAAAATTTGACCTAGTTTCAACTTGTTAGAACCGAGTTGTTTTCTTTTGCCGTTTGTTTCTTTGTTCGGTTCTTTCTTTCTTTGCAACCGGAGTTCTTAAGTTGAACTATCTGGTTCGTTCTCTTGTTCGAGTTTTACTTGTGCATTAGATGAGTACTTATTGTGTGGTTACTATTGTTTGCTTACGATAGATTGACCGGAGTGTGACGAGTAGATCTATCACGAGTTTTGAGTGCGAATCATCTTCATCAACATTGCAGGCAAGTTCACACTTTGATCATACTTTTTCTACAACCCAGTTTTATTGCATTAGATCAATCCTCTCACATTGCATGATTAGGATCTAATTAAATTGTGGGATGGGAAGTAGATGAGGTAGTACCTATTACCTGTATTATTATCAAACCCTTGGGAGTTACTTCTACGTTTGCTTATTATGCCATGCTATGCTAGTAGACGTGGATTGGGTGAGTGATATCCATGACAGATGTGAGTTTATTAATTTTTAATGGTTTATCTAAGGTGGCAACTTAAACACACATCTGGGTGGATTGAGGCAGCTGATGTCTATCAGGACTTGCCTGTTTTTTTTCGGACCGCCACCCAGGCTCAAAGGGATCATAAGATCTTTCATGCTAGAAACTTCCGTGTGCAGCCACATGCCATTATGGGCTCTGGCATAGTTGACTAAGTTGTGCGAACTCTTACGGGGTGGACTAGCAGATGTAGGGGTTGTAGGTGGTACGGTCTACCCCACAAGTAAGGTGCTAGCGCTTCTGAAAGACTATGTCTCGGTCATCCGTTTCTCAAACACCATGTAGTGCGAGAAAACAAACGGAGGCGACCGAGTCATGTGGGGAAAAGTGCGCAAACCTGTGCAGAGTGTACAAACTAATCATGATTAGCCGTGTCCCCGGTTATGGACATCTTGAGTCTCTAGTACTTGAATATCATGTGAATCTCAACATGTTACTTCTAATTAATGTTGTTGGGTTTTAATTATTTTTAATTGGGATTGAGATTGCTGTCAACCATTCTCGATGTTTCACAAGCACCATGATAGTTAAATAAATTTACTCCTTTGCAGTAGGGAAAAATTGGCTTTACGTAAAAACCTTATAACCATAGAGCTTTTCCACGAGCCATATATGCATATAGTGATAGCCATTGTTCATCATTTTCTCTATGGTGTGAATTTGCCAGTACATTCAATGTACTGACCCTCTGTGGCTGCAACGTCTCATGTTGCAGGATCATCTTACGACGAGTAAGTGATACGTTAGGGTTACGATTTCTACACTCAACTTTGCCGTTGGTGTTGATGGGAATCCATAACCTTGTTGCTTCCGCTATTTGGATTGAGGTAATAGTATTTACGTTACTTTATACATGTGATTTACCTCTGTTATAAATCCTTCGAGTACCGTGTGTGTCAGCATACCGATCCAGGGATGACACATAAGCATAGAGACTTGATCCATTCGGGTCGGGTCGCTACAAGATGGTATCAGAGCACATGTTGGCTGTAGGACGTGACCCTAGAAACTGGCAAGCCCATAGCAAAGATTTTTTTCCCTTTCAAAAAGATCGTTTACCTCTCTTCTCTTCTGAGCTTATTCAAAAATTCCCTTTAGTGAGACCATACCCCTTTTCCCTTTTGACCACTCGAAGATTCGACTGATGAGATCACTCCAAGAAGTACAAGATATCAGACAAGTAAGACCATTCGGAATGAAGAGGATTTTACCATACATTATGATAATGGAAACTACAACGGTTGAAGACTCCGAAGACTAGGAGATTTGAAGGCTCTGAAGAATCCCTAGATTTGTATGACCTAGGACTGCTACCCTTATGGAACTTGGCAGACTATGGAAGATGCCAATGCCCGAGATCAAGGTGTATTGGAGAAAGACCAAAACAAGGAGTATGAGAACTCGAAGTTTTGTCAAAGAAACCCTAAGGCAGGAGATATCAACTGTGGAGAGATAGCTCATGGAAATGACAAGAGCAGAAACACGATTATCCATGATGTCATCGCCCGCTGATGCTATTGTCACCGTGCTGAGTTAAGGATGCATTTCTTCAAAATGGATTTGATGGAAGAAGGTTGATGGATCACCTAACAGTAAGATGAAGTTTTAACCTTAGCTGGTGTATCACCAGAATCTGGAGTAGTACATCAAGAAGTTAAGAGGGATCTGCAGGAAGCAATATTTTATGAGGAAGCATTTGGTGAAGAACTTAAGACCAGAAGTTGAAAGCATCCAATCTAGAGAAGTAAAACCTTGAGATACATGAGATTCGTCAAGAACTGAAGGACAGTAGGACCATGGTTCATGCCAAGGATATTGAAACCTAGAAGTTTGGAATGCAACCCAGAATACTAAAGGATATCACGAGAGATTTCACGTCAACAGAGATTGATCTGGCAAAAGAACTTGAGAAGGACAAGCATGATTGGAAGAAGCCATTGGAGGCTTGAACTAGGCTTGAAGAGTTTGGAGATGTTGATGATTTATTGACCTTTAGAAGACCAAACCCCTGTTATATACCTACGTTAGATGCGACGTTTATGAGCTGTCATTTGTTTGTTGTTTTTTTCGACAGCCACAACAAAATCTGTCTTTTCAAAACTTTTGTTTGCATTGTGTGCATCCCTCTCTATCTCTCTTATCTCACCCCAAACCCATGGACCCAATAGAGGATGAATGGAGATGAGCTTGTATTTTCTGGACCGATGAGTCAGTTGGAGACGGACCGATGGATTCAGAACATGGAGGATCACATGGAGAATAACCCTATAGTTGGACATGATATGACCCAGCATGCTCTTCTGTGCTTTGAAAGAGGTGCTGCTACTTGGTGGAGGATGTACCAAACCATGAATGGATGGCAAGGAGTAACCACTTGGAAAGAATTTAAGTTGACTTTGCCAAAGTCTCGGTTTGTGTCCCAGAAGTTGAAACCTTATGGAAAGGATATGAAGAAACATGGTGCATGCAAGATTTGTGGAGAAATCGGACACACCCATAAAGAACACAAGGATGAATGCCCTAATTGTGAAGGAAGTCACCTAGTTGAAGAAGGCCCAACTAAGCAAATTACTTGTTTCTTGTGTGAAGGGACTACCCACTACCCTGCTCAGTGTCACATTTACCCCTTGGTACAAAGAACCATCCAACAGAAAAAAGAAGCAATGAAAGGAGCCCTTATGGGAATTTTAGAAGAAACTGTGATGAAAGAAGAGGTGGAGGACACACCCAAAGAAGAACCAATTAAACCCTGCACAAAGTCTTGCTATTCATGTGGAGAAGAAGGACACATCTCCCAGAATTGTATGAATGGGGATCTAGTAGAATTCCCGATGGAGGAAGTAGAATATGACACACAGGAAATAGAAGCCCTGATTGGAATGGAAAAGTCCATGGAAGAGAAACCGATTGGATTCCAGGAAGGACCTGAGTCATATCACCTGTTACAGGTGCAAGGAGTCAGGGCACTACCTCAACAGTTGCCCAAAAAGGAAACCTCGATACTTGTCAGAAGTAATATGTTTTAGTTGTAATGGAGCAGGGCACTTTGCCAGAGAATGCCCCAAGGAAAAGGAAACTTGCGCTAGATAGTTGAGTTTGCAACAAAAGAAATATAGTCGTAGTAGTGAGGACATTTTTCCTTTATATTGAGGTGTTGAGTTGAGGCATGTAATGGAAAAGCAGGAGATTGTAATAATTTGAGAATGAATAAAGTTAGCATCGTTGGTACTGATATGGATTTTATGAGTTGTTACTCTATGAAGAAGGATTTTGACCATTTTTTTGAGGATAAGAGAAATATGGTCTATGGAAGGTTTGTGCATTTTTAGGGTGGTAGTACCCTGTAAGAACCACTGACCCTGGAAAAGATAAGGATACTCCACTGAGTGGATTTCGGACAAAAATGAATACGAGTTTTGTCTCAATGTGTGTGATGCCCCAAGAGTATGTGGGATGAAGTTGGAGACCGTCAGTTGTTTGGATCAAATGTGATCAAGGAGTCAGAAGAGAATGTTAAGTTGATTCGAGATAGACTGAAGGTAGCTCAGTCCAGGCAGAAGAGTTATGTAGACTCAAAAACTCAAGGAGGTAGTCTATGAAATTGGAGACCGAGCATGTCTTCATGTGTTCCCTCTGCGAGGAGTTAAATGAATTGGAGTTAAGGTAAAAGTTAGCCCCGAGAATTGTAGGACCATACCGACTTTTGGATCGTATGGGAGAAGTGGCTTACAAGTTGGAGTTACCCGAAGGACCGTCAGGAGTTCAGGATGTGTTTCACATTTCCCAGTTGAAGAAGTGCCATGCAGAGATGGCCAATATTCCCTTGTAAGGACGCTTGACCGCGGAAAGGATAATGATGTTCCACGAAGTAAGTATGGATTTCATAAGTATAAGTTTTTATTTTGGTATGAGGGATATCCCACGAGGATGAAGAGATGAATTACTATTGGATATAAAGGAGGTATGATGTTGGAAATATGGATCAATGGAGAATTCCATGATGAGTCTGAGTAATCATGTCCTAGTTTGGTGCCAATAGACGGAAGGAAGACAGTACAATTGGATGAATTTTAAGGATGTTAGGAAGTTGGAAGTTGGAACAATGATTAGTTGCCCGATGATGAGTTCAAGGACTACAAGTGATGAGATGGGCCATAACCCACAGGCCCAGGACCTGCCAAGAAGCAAACACACTCTTGCTGAAGGAAAAACCCTGGAAGAGGATATGCCCTTATCGACAGACGATTTTATAGGAGTTTACGCAAAACCTGAGAGTTGTGAAGGAACGATAGATGTTTGTCTGGCTTGCAGAATCAATGGATTATTCCGAACTTGGTTCGTCGGTGAGAGAAATTCTGCAATGCTTGTGAGGATGACCGAGTGTTAGAATGCGAGATTCGCTAAAACTGTATACAAGGTAATGATTTGGGTGCGGGATGGATTGATCACCATACCGACTTACTCTTATTATTCGCCTTGCTATATGGGATGGTAAATCTGAGTGACTTGCCTATAGTAGAGAGACGACGATATTAAACCTTGTTAAACCTTAGAATGGTATAAGTATTTTTCCCTTGTACACGGTAGTTGTGCCCACCGTAGGTTATACGGAGAGGATCACCCAAACCCATTTCCTGCAGGAGAAACCACAAATTGTTGACCACCATGAGATACCGATAGTTGTTTAGTATTGGCGCCAGACCCGTCAGCTAAGAAGACCCAATGTCGGAATAACCTTACCAAGAGGAAAGGACAGAAGAAATGAGGAAAAGGTTATGCCACTACTAGAAGAGCCCAGAGAAGGAATTTGCCGAGAATCTGAGAAGACCGGCCCTGTCAAGAATAAGGATGGAGTCTAAGAGTAATGATGGGACCGTAACCATGTTTCTAAGGGTGGTAGCACCCAAGACCCCTTTGATGATCGATGGATTTTGAGGAGACCCCCAAACCCTAACCTATTTCTTGCTAGCCACTCCGAATCTCAAGGACGAGATTCATTTTAAGGGTGGTAGGTTTGTAACATCCCAAAATTCTAAATTTTGGAATGTTATAATAAATAGATAGGTTTGATTGATAGTTTGTTTGATTGTCTGAAAGTGAGTGAATTCGAAACTTTTGAAAGTTAAATGAGAGGGAATAAAAGGACTTTCCCAAACTTTCATATTTGCTTTCTGATCTCCATGAATTCAAATTCTTTTCAAACACAAAACCCTAGAGAGAAGATGACATGACTTCTTCCATTTAAAAATGAAAAGGGTGTTTGAAAAATATTTGAATTTCAGTTGAAAATATTCCAATTCTGAAACTTTATGCGACTCAATGATTTTCACGAGAGAAGATAAAATGACTTCTTCAAATTATATGAAATATGAGTTGGGAGTTTCAAAGAATTAAATTCAAAGCTCTTTTGAATTTATTTTCAATTTGGAATGTTATACATTAGATCATCATGCATATCTTATTTTCTTGCATTTTGGTCGATCCTAGAAATTTCACGCAACTCAAGGACCTTCGGAGAGAGTTGGAGATTTCGTTATTTTCTTATTTGAGAGTTTTCTCGGATTGGAAAAGAGGATCATTTGATTTATTTATTTCATCTTCAATTATTTTTCCGACGTCAAAAATATAAGAGAGGGAATAATATGACTTTCCCAAAAATGTAGGAAAAATGAAGATTTAATAAACAGATCAAGTTTTGATTTTGCCGGAGTTTTATTTGCATTTTATTTGGATAGGGAAAAATGCGTGTTTTCAAAAATTGCATTTTAGGCCCAGAGAAAAGTTCATTTTGTTCGGCTCATTTTTAGGAGTCGGGGAAATTTTACTTTAGATTTTTCGGAGTTCGTTTAGTTAGTTTTCTTTTGTTTTTTTTTCTCTGCGCGCTGAACCGTTTATAAAAAAAGACTTACCGCAGGCCAGCCGGGCCAAGGCCCAGGCCTGCCACCGCCGCGCCCCAGCCCCAGCCCCCTGCGCACGCAGCCAGCGCCAGGCAAGGCAGGCCGCCGCCGCCGCCTCTTGTTTCCCTGGCCGAATCCTAATAGGATTCTTAGGCCGGCTCTTTTCCTAGTTTCGTTTTCTTTCTTTTTCTTCTAGACTCTTTTTCCTATTCCTAGTCTATTTCTTGTCCCCTACCCCAAGTCTCCTCACCCCTCCCCAATATAAATACCCAAGCACCCCGCCCCCCCCCCTCTAAACATCAAATCAAAACCCCTCTCTCCACCACCCAAGCCGCGCCTCACCCCGCGCCTCTCACCCGCGCCGTGCCCTGCGTCACCCGCCGCCGCCGCGCCTTGCCTACACCGCCGCCGCCCCTCACCCACGCCACCGCCGCCGCCGCCCAACGCCGCGCCGCCACCCCACACCGTCGCCGCACCTAGTCGTCGCCGCCCTACGCCGCCGCCGCCGGAGCCCCTCGCCGGAGACCTCGCCGGAGGTTGCCCCACGTCTCTTTTCCTTGGATCGTTTTCTTCTAATCATTTCGATTCTTTTCTTCTCTAAACCGTTCCGGTTTTCTAGATCGGTTTTTCGTTTCGGTCTTTTTCTCCGAAAACCCTAGATCGGTTTTCGTTCTTCTTTCGGACCGTTCGTCTCAACGAACATGATCACCGATTTTTCCCCGGTTAACGACGCCCGTTCGTTTAATCGTTCTTCTTTTTCTTTTCGTCGGATTTATTCCGCGATCGTGATCTCAGATCCGATCTTCGTTCTAGTCTTTCTTCTCGCTCATTTATCGGAATTAGGTGATTCAAGCGCCTGGAGTTTCGTTGCGAAACCGCCGTTCCGTATAATCAACTTAAACAAGTTTTTGTCCTGGTAAAATTTGACCTAGTTTCAACTTGCTAGAACCGAGTTGTTTTCTTTCGCCGTTTGTTTCTTTGTTCGGTTCTTTCTTTCTTTGCAACCGGAGGTCTTAAGTTGAACTATCTGGTTCGTTCTCTTGTTCGAGTTTTACTTGTGCATTAGATGAGTACTTATTGTGTGGTTACTATTGTTTGCTTACGATAGATTGACCGGAATGTGACGAGTAGATCTATCACGAGTTTTGAGTGCGAATCATCTTCATCAACATTGCAGGCAAGTTCACACTTTGATCATACTTTTTCTACAACCCAGTTTTATTGCATTAGATCAATCCTCTCACATTGCATGATTAGGATCTAATTAAATTGTGGGATGGGAAGTAGATGAGGTAGTACCTATTACCTGTATTATTATCAAACCCTTGGGAGTTACTTCTACGTTTGCTTATTACGCCATGCTATGCTAGTAGACGTGGATTGGGTGAGTGATATCCATGACAGATGTGAGTTTATTAATTTTTAATGGTTTATCTAAGGTGGCAACTTAAACACACATCTGGGTGGATTGAGGCAGTTGATGTCTATCAGGACTTGCCTGTTTTTTTCGGACCGCCACCCAGGCTCAAAGGGATCATAAGATCTTTCATGCTAGAAACTTCTGTGTGCAGCCACATGCCATTATGGGCTCTGGCATAGTTGACTAAGTTGTGCGAACTCTTATGGGGTGGACTAGCAGATGTAGGGGTTGTAGGTGGTACGGTCTACCCCACAAGTAAGGTGCTAGCGCTTCTGAAAGACTATGTCTCGGTCATCCATTTCTCAAACACCATGTAGTGCGAGAAAACAAACGGAGGAGATCGAGTCATGTGGGGAAAAGTGCGCAAACCTCTGCAGAGTGTACAAACTAATCATGATTAGCCGTGTCCCCGGTTATGGACATCTTGAGTCTCTAGTACTTGAATATCATGTGAATCTCAACATGTTACTTCTAATTAATGTTGTTGGGTTTTAATTATTTTTAATTGGGATTGAGAATGCTGTCAACCATTCTCGATGTTTCACAACCACCATGATAGTTAAATAAATTTACTCCTTTGCAGTAGGGAAAAATTGGCTTTACGCAAAAACCTTATAAGCATAGAGCTTTTCCACCAACCATATATGCATATAGTGATAGCCATTGTTCATCATTTTCTCTATGGTGTGAATTTGCCAGTACATTCAATGTACTGACCCTCTGTGGCTGCAACGTCTCATGTTGCAGGATCATCTTACGACGAGTAAGTGATACGTTAGGGTTACGATTTCTACACTCAACTTTGTCGTTGGTGTTGATGGGAATCCACAACCTTGTTGCTTCCGCTATTTGGATTGAGGTAATAGTATTTACGTTACTTTATACATGTGATTTACCTCTGTTATAAATCCTTTGAGTACTATGTGTGTCAGCATACCGATCCAGGGATGACACATAAGCACAGAGACTTGATCCATTCGGGTCGGGTCGCTACAGACGTGATGGAGGAGGGCGGCGTTTGATGAGTGGGATTGGGTGGCGGACGGAGGACACCGGGGTTCGCGGCTGGTGGAGAGGTAGTTTTGGAGCCCATGGAGTACAAATGGGGAATCAGACGGGGGGGCAGGGGAGCTAAGGGAGAACCATGTTTTGGTCTGGGACGTGCTTGTTTTTGGCTTTTTTGAGCAGATGGGACATGCTTGTTTGAAATTTGGGGAAAGTACAAACTTTGCCCCCCTCTTAAATTTCGGACCTACTGCGGGTCAGGGTAGGATGGTAATCTGAGGTGCCCCAAATAGTGGGCGGGAGCGGTTTCGGCCGCGCGCATGTGTGCTTAAGCGACCATTGTGTATGGTTGTTTTTCGGAGGCGGTTGCGTGGCGTCTAGATGAAGCTACAAACCTACCCCGGTTTAGACCTTTGGATGTCAGGCCAGTAGGTTTCACAGGTCGGAGTTAGAAAAGTAATTTCTTTCTACTACCAAACATTGGTCTCACACGGTTTCAGGCGAGTAGAGGCTCTTTTCGTGCTTCGCTCGAAATTTTGAAATAGAAGCATTCATGTTTAGAGTACTCTTGAACTTTGAGGATTTACCTAGATAGACAATGTTAAATTTGACATTGTATGTTTGAAATTCTCACTAAACTATCCGCTTCTTTTTGAAATTTTGACACTTGAAAATCCTATAACTACAATTATTTTGGAATGGACGAGCTAAATTTGAATCTATTTTGTACACGACTATATATGCTATTATGTACAAAATCAGAGCAAAGATTGGTGCCCCATAATTTAGGTATGATTTAAAAATGCCATGATACAGAATTCAAATAATTGAATGGACTTCATGTTGAATTCAATTTTTTTAAACCACCTTAAGTTGAATTCAAATGTATACTAGTTCATAGCTAGCTATTTATAATGTTCATTGTGTAACTTTCGTATGTATAATGTGCTTTACACACGCAACATGAACTATACTCACGTTTATATTCGATTTCTAAGGGATGCATTGTCTGGAGTTCAAATTACTAACTATGTGGATCAATTATGTCGAATAATAACATAGACATGCTCAAATTCGATAGAATCTAGATGTCTGATGGATCAATGACCGTTCCTTACGCGAATTGCAAATATCATGATCCCATCCTAATATTTGGATACAATTTATATCTTTAATCAATGTGTACATCAGTCTTTTACATGTAGTTTCACTCTCCATCGGTGGTCTCTCACACATGCTCACACACTCTCCTGAGGTGTCTTTCTTGGATACATGCTCTCATATAACCCTCCCTCCCTCTCGTAACCATTTGTCACTGTTTTGACTAACCTTTATCACAAGCACTCTTCCTCTCACAAGCATACACATGCACAATCCCCATCGACCCTTTCCATATACATAGACCTGCCTATGTGTCTCATGTACGCACATTATCTTTAGGTCTGTCTCTCACGCATTGTCTCACACCTCTCTTCCTAATCGACGAGTATGATTCTAGTAGAGCATTCTGTAGGATGCCCCTTAAAGTTAGGTTGGATGAATAGTGATATCAGAGATAAGGGGTTACCTTAGTCCGAGAACCCAGGGTTACAAATCCTAGCCGGCTTTGTCAGTGGACACAGAGTCCTTCATAATTCTGCTATCGTTGTCTTGTACGACAAGTCATCCATGGGTCTCCCTCAATGCGTCACGGGCTGACCAATGCGGCACAGGAACCGAACCAAGGGCCTCACCTCGACCCACCGGACCTCACGTGGCGACACACCCTTTGCCCCCAGGTCTCGTTATCTTCTCACACCCACACAGACCAACACAGACACCACACACACAAAAAATCTCCTCGTGCCTCTATCCCCTCCCCCTTGCAAATATACACTCAAGGGAATCTCTCGACGTGACATCATATTAGTCTCTCTCTCTAGACCTCTCTCATTTCAAGTGCTATCCCTCCCCCGCCCCCCCCCCCCCCGCCGGCCCCTCTATCCATGCCTCTCTCGAATACGTAATACACACACATACCTCTCTAGGCCCTGCCAAATACATCAACTACACATTCACACATGTTACATCACATACCCCATTGATCTAAAAATCCCTCTCTTCATGTTTATTTCGCATACAACATTCCTTTTGAATAAAGTGTGTCCAAAAAATTATTTTAGAATTTCTACATATATACAACATTACAAAGTTATATGGAGGAGTATGAACATTAATTTGTTGCATGCTGCCCACAATGATATTTATTCCGCACTGTGAATTTTTATATTTTTATACTATATATAAAGTTAGTCATAATAAAGAGAAACGAAGAGCATCTCTCTCCCCATCACATACACCCCCTCTACGCCCCTTTCACGTACGCACACAAACTATGTCCAAGTCCTCTAAAATTAAGCCCCCAGCACATTCGCACATGTTTCATCTTTCTCTCTCGATATATACAATGACGATCATTGTATTTTGAGAGAAAGCACGATACGTACATTGGACTTCAGAATCCACTCATTATGGTCACCATTTATGTTTTGTGGTTATTATACAGTCACGGGTTCACCGTACAACTCTACATTTGCTCAAGACATGACTAGTTGACCAGTTAAACGCTCCACGTGGCACCTCTAGTGTTGCATCACATTATCTCACTACCATTGGGCCCACCTGTTGGCTTGTATCTACTCTTCTACACTCTTGTAAAAAAACAGAGTTGGTCATGATGGTGTGCCTGCCATCCTGCAATATAGGCCTTCCGATTTATATCTGACGGATAGGAAGGAAACTATGGCAATTTTGCAAAAAGGTACCCACACACCTCTCCACATGTGCAAATAAGGCCTTCCCTTGTTTATCATTTTCTCTCACAAGATAAACTAGTCATACAAATGCATCTTGATGTTACGTGCAACGCACGGGCATCTTGCTAGTAAGAATGAAAACAAACGACAAAAAAATATTGGACGGTGGTTTGAAGTCATGACCGCAGGCACAGCGGTTGTATTGGTATGCTGAGCCGTCTGTTTTAACACACAGGAGCTGGTGTGGTGATTATACACACATGCACGCATGCACACGAACCGCATGCACGTAACACTCACACGAACACATGCAGCCATGCACGCACGCAACACTCACACGTACACACGCAGCCACGCATGCACGCAACACTCACACGCACCACACGACCAACACACACACTCTCACGCTCAAGTGCTCAACCTAAACGTGCATGCACACACATCAGGCCCTAACAGACACATACACAACCAGGTGATTCTCGCGCACGGGTTGGAGTCTTGTCGCGCCTGCATAAATTTGTGTTTATCTGACCTTTTCCCTATGCAAACTGATAGGTGGGACCCACAAGGAACATGGTCAATTTAACTAGTCAACATGGTGCCACGCAGACTATTTAGCCGGTCAACAGAGTGCAATCCGATGTTGAACAGTGAGCAAGTGATCGTATAATCACTGCAAAACATATATAGTGACCGTAATGAGCGTATTCTGAAGTTCAGTGATTGTATTATGTTTTCTCTCTGTTGGCCCTCCAAAACTACATCTCTACATGTTCTGGCATGTTACATCTAACAACAATGCAATACAGCACTACTACTACATTCTAACACAATAAATCATATGTGGTTTTAGCTTTACTAGATATCATATTGTTACTTAATTATTAAGTTTGCATACATTAAAATTGCCTTTGAGATGTATGGCCAGTATCATCTACCGCGCGTGAAAAATCCCGCCCTTTCCTTCTTAATTGGGTTTGTATCAATGGATCGTGCGAAACAGCAAAACTATAGTACTAGTATACAGTACAAATGACAGTTCACTGGGCCGCCGTGTCGTGTACTCCTCCGTCATAAGAGTGGAGCGCTCGCTTTCATAAATGTTCTAGTCCCTTTCGCCGACATGTGGGACATCAAGCTATCGGGTCCACATGCCATACCGAAGTACAGTGCAGAGCAGCAGGGGTGAAGCACCCCAGTCATGGCACTGGCGTGGTAATGAGCAATGAGGCATCAAATCAGAAAGCTGCACCTTTCCCGCAGTTAAGTTGGAGGGATGAAGTAATAATAATGCTAGTAAAAAAGAAGTTGGAGGGACGAATCAACCATCATTTCACTCGTTGTTGAATCCGCTTCTCCCTCATCTTCTTCAGGTTAACCACGTGTTGCTTCTGCCGTTGTTCTGCATCATGTGGGACATGGATCGGCTTGGTAAAGCACTAACACGTGGGACCGCATGTTAGCAAACCGCCAAGCCAACGTCCTCTAAAAATAAGAAACCTCCCCCGCCATCCGCGTGGCAAAATCACCTCTTTTTTACTAATCTTGATTCTATAATTTTTTAGATCAATATAATTGAGATTTGTATGGATAGCACACAGGAGCAAAACCAAGTGGTACCATTAAGTGCATCCACAATGTGTAGCCAAATGTGAAAATAGCTTTTGTCATCGATGGGAACCATTTGTGGACGGTGCTGCCAAAGCCAAAAAGATGGAACCGAAGCTCCCTGATTGATTGATTGAAGGAATAGAAAAATGCAACGCCTCTCCTCTTTCTACCGTGCTTGGACGCATGTAGAGTATAGAGCACAGAGTCTACTCCCCTGTCCCATCTATCACAAATCACAAAGTAGTGAGGTGTCAAATCACAAAGCATGGACGAAGCAACCATCATTTCACTCTTCGCTGACTCCGCTTCTCCATCATCTTCTTCGAGAAACCACCTCACCGCACTAAGCTGGACGGACGACGCTATTGTGTACTAGTAGTACTAGTACATTTACACGTCCTTTGGTTCAACGGACTTCCTAGATGCAAATAAGGCGGTTATCTCAGCTTGCAAGCGACACTTGCGAACGTCTTACCATGGTCTCCCTCAATGGTGTTCTCCGTCGAACTCACTTCACCCAACCACAACGTTCGAGATACCGTCGACGTCACTGCAATGGGGAAGGAAGTCAAATAGTTACTACCTCCATTTTTTGTACACCAGGCCGGTATATCAAAATTACAATTTGCAGAAGGCTAGTAATACTAATCGAGGAAAAATTGATGGGGTTTGCCTCGTACTAGCAACCAAGGACATTAATATGCCCTTGCATGCATGCGGAAGTGCGAAGGTTTGTTTGCATGGCGCTGTCTTAATCAAGCGATGAGGAATGAGATGGTTAGCTCTTTGGGATTTGGAGAAAAAAATATGCATTAATTGACACGTCAAACGATGATATGCATCGAACCGCACCCTCACACGGTCGCTCCTGCACGTCGCGATCGCACCGCACCCTCACACAGTCGCTCCTGCACGCCGCAAACCCAACCAAGGGAACGCCCCCTCACTGACACGTGCTACCGCTGACAGATATTTTGTGTTGTTATGTTTATCCAACCGCATGTTGGGGTGGATCTGTATGGCCCGTGCGGTGGTCTGTTGGGGAAGAAGAGGTGAGGAAGAAGGGTTAGGAGATGTAGGATATTCATCCAACTGCCTGAAATGGTAGACTGACCCAAGTGATGAAAGTCAGGCGACTTGCATAACAATATATGTTTTTACACAGCCAAAGATCCCTAAAAACAACAACATAAAGAAAAACTATCACTGCTCGCGGAACGAGACGGCCTCATCGTCTTTGGCTGCCGGCTCGAACCAGTCGTAGCTGCGGACGTGTGTCTCCGCACCGTGGTTGTCCTCAACCTCCAACTACTCGTTCACGCGGAGCATGCGGGCACTCTGCATGGACGAGAGCACCGCCTGGTTCAAGTTGAGGACGTCCGGTTCCGCTTGCAAGAGGGCCTCGATGGCAGTGGCATCCGTGCGCTCCGCGTCGAGTTGAGCCTCTGCCGCCCGATTCAAGTCTAGGATGTCCGGTTCCGCCTGCATGAGGGCCTCGATGGTAGCGGCATCCGTGCGCTCCGTGTTGAGTTGAGCCTTCGCCGCCCGGTTCACATCCACGACATCCGGTTCTGCCTGCACGAGAGCCTCGATGGCAGCGGCATGCGTGCGCTCCGCGTCGAGTTGAGCCTCTGCCTCCCGATCCTCCTTTAGTATCGCCAGGTTGAACCGCTGGTCCGCCTGCACCATGGGGGACCCAGACGCCGGCACGAAGTCGACGTCCATCCTATCATAACCATCGGGGGCCTTCCGTGTCACGACCTCCGCCATGAACATTGGATCGGCTTCCTCCTCCTTGTAGCTTGGCTCCAGAGAACTCGGGGATTGGCCCACCGCAAAGTGATCTTGGGAACGGAGGTCTATGGCACCGACCACCGCCGCGATTTCTGCACGGCGCTCCGGCGTAAGCATCTTGTAGTACGTGATCTTGCGGGGCACTATGGCTTTCTGGCAAACTAGGGACGCTTGATGCGGCCTAGGGATCAAAAGGTGGGGGAATGTGGGCTAGGGGACCGGGTAGCGAAGGTTCTGGTGTGAATAGTGGTTCCAGTGACGACCGGTCAATCGGTTTTGACTGTACATCGCTCTTGTCGTGTTCCCGTTGCACCCCGGCACGCTGGACCCTCCACGTCATTCACCGAATGGAACGCGCTTCGTCTTGCGTTTTTGCTCTCTTGTGGGACCGCAGTTGAGAGCAAACCGATGTCCCTCCCCTCCCCCACCCGCATCATTTATACTACCACTCCCTCTGTTTTATGCGTAGTAAATAAAAACAGAGGGACTATACTACGGATGAGGACCCCCTGAAGTGGCCGAACCCATTGAGTAACTGACATGCGGGGCCTAGCAAGCATGGGACCGCTAGTAAGTGACCGAAAGGGAGGGTAAGGCAGGGATCCTACGTCAGAGGATCCACTTCCACTACTACTCCCTCCTTCCATCTACAGGGCCTAATGCATTTTTTGAGGTTAACTTTGATCAAATGTTAGAGTAATAATATATGACATGCAACTTACACAAAGCATACAGTCAAATTCGTATGTGAAAGGAGCTTCCAATGATATAATTTTCACATTATACATCTCATGTACTATTAATCTTGTCAATAGTCAAAGGCGGTTTTGAAAAACGCATTAGAGCATGGTTAATAATATAGCCAGCCGATGGCTATAAGGAACTGCCATGTCATCTATAGCCATCATCTATATGCACTCATACAATAGTGTGGGCTATAAGGTTGGCTATTTCCCGCAAAGAAATTAAAAGGTTGGTTATTGTATTAGTACTTTTTCCCATCTCCTCTCTACTATCTCTTTCTTCATATTTATTGTATTTACCTAGGAATGCGTATATAGCTAGGCTCTTGCATGAGAGCTCACTCCACTTACTTTTTCACATCTCTCTCCTTCACATCGGCAAAAGTGCCATGTAAGTTGGCTCTTAATGGCTATTAGGTTGGCTCTAAGAATTTAATATTTGCATGAGCAAGGTATATGATTGGAAGAGAGTTGCATGCATACTTTTTTCTTGATCTATGTGTTATGGTCAGGATATAGAATATAAGAGCCTGCTTCACTCTCTCTCCTCTCTCCTCACTCCTCCAAGTAGGATTTTAATGACATGTCAAGTCTTATAGCCTGCTGACTAGGCCTTATTAGACTTGCTCTTAGGCCCTATATAAATGGAAGGAGGGAGTACTATGAGCACTGCATACTCTACTACAGATGTTGTCAGTACTCCACTAGTACTATTGGACAGGGAGCTTAAAAAAGTTGCTATTAGACTGGCTATACGTGGTGAAAACTTAGTAGGAAGAGCATGCACGAGAACAAGCACATTCACGTGGTTGAAAACAAATTGGAAACCGTCTCTGTTTGAATACAAATCTAGGAGTACGTACGAATCTAACAATATTGATTGGGCATTGTTGAATGTTGATACTTTTTCTATAAGTTTGATCAAAGTAGAGATACTTTGACTGCACATAAAACCTATATGTAAACTAGAAAGGATCAAAGGGAGTATATTGTACGTTCAAAAGCGAAACGAACATTGAATACCCTTTATATATGATTTGCGGATGCTATGATCACCGGTTCAAAATTTTGAATCCGCCTTAGGTATCACACATGCACCCACTCGTTTTCTCTCGATTTCATCTCGGGGTCCGAAGATCGATTGAAAGAGGACTAGGGTGGGTACAATACGTTTGTTTCGCTTATGAACATACAATATACTCCCTCTGATCCCCACAGACCCCCCCCCCCCCCGCGGGTCATTTCTATCATTCTATCATAGAAACAGACCAAAACTTTATATCCTTGCATGATAGACAATTGATCTCTCAAACATCAATCGATCTCGTCAAGATGTGTCAGGGCATGAACCAAATGGGATGTCAAAACTAAGATGGGAAGCGACACGTAGTGGAGGCAAAGTGAAACTTTAAACGAACCGTTTGTTTGTATGCATGTCGTACAAATTACAACATTGGAAATACAAGCGAATGATACTCGGCGGAATGTTCAAATGACGCATGCGGGAGGATGGACTCGACCGGAGGGCTGCATGATCGATGGAGAAGAGGGTTGGAGAGGAATGAGAAATAAGCAACGCTGCATGATTATACTTGAATGGCTCAAATAAACAATAAATTGTCTCATTTTCCCTTCCGTCTTTGTCACGGAGTAAGATACTCCCTCTATTTTTATTTACTCTGCATACTAGGTTTGACTTAAGTCAAACTTCATAAAATTTGACCAAGTTTATAGGAAACTAGCAAGATGCATGTGCCTTACATGGAAGATAGCACATCGTCCTGCTACCTGGCACCACATCCGCCATGACCGCGAGCGCGAACACTCTGCAGGAGAGCTTTGTCTTCGGGGATGAAGCTCGAGGTCGCCGCCCTCAGTCAAGTCGCCGCTCGCGACACAATAGCGGTGTAGCCAGACGCGGCCGCACAAGCGCTGGCCACGATGGCGGCCGATGACGGGAGCATCGTCAGCCACGTGTCCTACTTGTCGCCGTCCAATGTCCGGCACCGCCGAGGTCGGGGACTCCTCCGAGGATGAGTAGGGCATGGTGTGCCAACTGGTTAAGGAAATATGCCCTAGAGGCAATAATAAAGTTATTATTTATTTCCTCATATCATGATAAATGTTTATTATTCATGCTAGAATCTTATTAACCGGAAACTTAGTACATGTGTGAATACATGGACAAACAGAGTGTCACTAGTATGCCTCTACTTTACTAGCTCATTAATCAAAGATGGTTAAGTTTCCTAACCATAGACATGAGTTGTCATTTGATTAATGGGATCACATCATTAGGAGAATGATGTGATTGACTTGACCCATTCTGTTAGCTTAGCACTTGATCGTTTAGTTTACTGTTATTGCTTTCTTCATGACTCATACATGTTCCTATGACTATGAGGTTATGCAACTTCCGATTATCGGAGGAACACTTTGTGTGCTACCAAACATCACAATGTAACCGGGTGATCATAAAGGTGCTCTACAGGTGTCTCCGATGGTACTTGTTGAGTTGGCATAGGTCAAGATTAGGATTTGTCACTCCGATTGTCGGAGAGGTATCTCTGGGCCTACTCGGTAATGCACATCACTATAAGCCTTGCAAGCATTGTAACTAATGAGTTAGTTGCTTGATGATGTATTACGGAACGAGTAAAGAGACTTACCGATAACGAGATTGAACTAGGTATTAAGATACCGATGATCGAATCTCGGGCAAGTAACATACCGATGACAAAGGGAACAACGTATGTTGTTATGCGGTTTGACCGATAAAGATCTTCGTAGAATATGTGGAAGCCAATATGAGCATCCAGGTTCCACTATTGGTTATTGAACGGAGACGTGTCTCGGTCATGTCTACATAGTTCTCGAACCCATAGGGTCCGCACGCTTGAAGTTTGGTGACGATCGATATTATGAGTTTTTGTGTTTTGATGTACAGAAGGTAGTTCCGAGTCCCGGATACGATCACGGACATAATGAGGAGTCTCAAAATGGTCGAGACGTAAAGATCGATGTATTGGACGACTATATTCGGACACTAGAAGTGTTCCAGGTGGTTTCGGAGAAAACCGGAGTGTCGGAGGGTTACCGGAACCCCCTGGGAGAAATAGTGGGCCTTATGGGCCTTAGTGGAGAGAGAGAGGGCTGGCCTTTGGCAGGCCACGCGCCCCTCCCCCTAAGGTCCGAATTGGACTAGGAGAGGAGGGGAAGCGCCCCCCTTTCCTTCTCCCTCTCCCCCTTCCTTCCCCCTCCTAGTAGGACTAGGAAAGAGGGGAGTCCTACTCCTACTAGGAGGAGGAGGACTCCTCCTGGTGCGCCTACACGGGCCGGCTGGCCTCCCCCCTTGCTCCTTTATATACGGGGGCAGGGGGCACCTATAGACACACAAGTTGATCTGTTGATCTCTCCCAGCCATGTGCGGTGCCCCCCTCCACCATAATCCACCTCGATCATATCGTAGCGGTGCTTAGGCGAAGCACTGCGTCGGTAGCATCATCATCACCATCATCACGCCGTCGTGCTGACGAAACTCTCCCGTGAAGCTCTGTTGGATCGGAGTTCATGGGACGTCATCGAGCTGAACATGTGTTGAACTCGGAGGTGTCGTGTGTTTGATACTTGGATTGGTCGGATCGTGAAGACGTACGACTACATCAACCACGTTGTGCTAACGCTTCCACTTTTGGTCTACGAGGGTACGTGGACACACTCTCCCCTCTCGTTGCTATGCATCACCATGATCCTGTGTGTGCGTAGGAATTTTTTTGAAATTACTACGTTCCCCAACAGTGGCATCCGAGACAGGTTTATGCGTAGATGTTATATGCACGAGTAGAACACAAGTGAGTTGTGGACAATACAAGTCATACTTCTTACCAGCATGTCACACTTTGGTTCGGCGGTATTGTTGGATGAAGCGGCCCGGACCGACATTACGCGTACGTTTACGCGAGACTGGTTCTACCGACGTGCTTTGCACACAGGTGGCTAGCGGGTGTCAGTTTCTCCAACTTTAGTTGAATCGAGTGTGGCTACGCCCGATCCTTGAGAAGGTTAAAACAACACCAACTTGACAAACTACCGTTGTGGTTTTGATGCGTAGATAAGAACAGTTCTTGCTCAGCTTGTAGCAGCCACGTAAAACTTGCAACAAAAAGTAGAGAACGTCCAACTTGTTTTTGCAGGGCATGTTGTGATGTGATATGGTCAAGACATGATGCTATATTTTATTGTATGAGATGATCATGTTTTGTAACCGAGTTATCGGCAACTGGTAGGAGCCATATGGTTGTCACTTTATTGTATGCAATGCAATCGCCCTGTAATGGCTTCACTTTATCACTAAGCGGTAGCGATAGTCATAGAATCAATATTTGGCGATACGACAACGATGCTACGATGGAGATCAAGGTGTCGCGCCAGTGACGATGGTGATCATGACGGTGCTTCGGAGATGGAGATCACAAGCACAAGATGATGATGGCCATATCATATCACTTATATTGATTGCATGTGATGTTTATCTTTTATGCATCTTATTTTGCTAAGATCGACGGTAGCATTATAAGATGATCTCTCACTAAATTTCAAGGTACAAGTGTTGTCCCTGACTATGCACCATTGTGAAAGTTCATCGTGCCGAGACACCACGTGATGATCGGGTGTGATAAGCTCTACGTTCACATAGAACGGGTGCAAGTCAATTTTGCACATGGAGAATACTCGGGTTAAACTTGACGAGCCTAGCATATGCAGATATGGCCTCGGAACACTAGAGACCGAAAGGTCGAGCATGAATCATATAGAAGATATGATCAACATAGTGATGTTCACCATTGAAAACTACTCCATATCACGTGATCATCGTACATGGTTTAGTTGATATGGATCACGTGATCACTTAGATGATTAGAGGGATGTCTATCTAAGTGGGAGTTCTTTAATAATTTGATTAACTAAACTTTAATTTATCATGAACTTAGTACCTGATAGTATTTTGCATGTCTATGTTTGTTGTAGATAGATGGCATGTGTTGTTGTTCCGTTGAATTTTAATGCGTTCCTTGAGAAAGCAAAGTTGAAAGATGATGGTAGCAATTATACGGACTGGGTCCGTAACTTGAGGATTATCCTCATTGTTGCACAAAAGAATTGCGTCCTGGAAGCACTGCTAGGTGCCAAACCTGCTGTAGGAGCAACACCAGATGTTATGAACGTCTGGCAGAGCAAAGCTGATGACTACTCGATAATTCAGTGTGTCATGCTTTACGGCTTATAACCGGGACTTCAACAATGTTTTGAACGTCATGGAGCATATGAGATGTTCCAGGAGTTTGTCAGGACCCCGATTCCAAGTCACAACGATCTAGCAGGTAACACCTCATATCACTTTGCGGCCTCACGCATGGTATTCCCACGGGTGTCGCCTTACCATGGCCTGGGACCGTTTGCGCCTTTTGGCTCACGTATATGATAGTGTTGCTAGCATCCATATGACAAAGAACCCATGCTGACATGGCTAGTCGTGAACCCAAAGCGGCACCAACCTATGGGGACAAGCATACATGAATCACATCGAGCATGTCGGTCAGCAGCGTGTGAATCCAGGTTGTAGCACTGGGCTAACAGGACTCCGGGAACCCGCACTATAGCAGGCTAGGCAGGACTCCGGATGTCACCGCGTGACATTTCCTCGAAGGTACAGACACAGGAATGAAGTGAAACACATGTCGGCCAGTCAAGTGTCCTGAGCAGTAGTGCTGGGCTAGCAGGACTCCAGTGAACCGGGCTGTAGCGGACTACTATGGCTCATGGAAGCACTAGACTACATTTCCCCATAGGATAGGCTGCCTAGGATAAACAACTAGATTGTCGGATCCCACACATACCAAGCATTTCAATCATACACACAATATGCTCAATATGTGTAAATACAACATGGCATCACAACATAACTCTACGACTCAAGTATTTTTTCATTAGGCTCCGAGGAGTGAGATATTACAAACATGGGTCTCATGACCCAACAATCATAGCATACAAATCAAAGCACATGCAGAAGCTTAACATGTCTGAGTACAGACATCTACAAATGAAAAAGGCTAAGAAGCCTGACTATCTACCAGATCCTGCCGAGGGCACAAGATCGTAGCTGAGGTATCAAGCTAAACGTCGAAGTCCACGCGAAACTACTAGCGAGACTGAAGTCTCTCTACAAAACATGAATTAAGCAAACATGAGAACAAAAGTACTCAGCAAGACTTACGTCAGAACTAGCTACATATGCATCGGTATCAACAAAGAGGGGTGGTGGAGTTTAACTGCAGCAAGCCAGCTTTGACTCCGCGGCTATCTTAAACTATGACTGCAAGTAACTCTTTTGCGGTGGCGCACACGAGTCCACATATTCACCATATCAATACACCAATATGGATCCGCTCCCGTCTCCCCGTGAGAGCGCCATTCATAGCACTCACGCTTATCTTGCGCATTTTAGAGTATCCACTTTCACTTGTCCATGAATTGTTATAGGCAACCCAGAAATCCTTTACTGTGGACACGGCTATTCGAATAGATCATTTATAACCCTGCAGGGGTGTACTTCTTCACACATGTTTCCACCACTTAGCGTCTGCACACGACATGTGCTTGGCAGACTTCAAGCGAAAGCCGACATCGGTGTAGACCACGGCCTGACTAACCACACAAGTCTCTAGTCCAGGTTTATCGCCTATTCGGGTTCCATCCGCGAGGAGATCCAGCCGGAGTTTCGCTCACAACCCCAAACGATGTGTGCAGGGTTCCCGAGACACCAAACGGGCGCCCGGTACACCGTGCCACGGTGTATCTACCGCATCATAGCCCACCCCTGGGGTCAATGCTACGCACGGCCACCAACACATATCCTATAAACACCAGAAACTAGTTGCAACTCCTGGAGAGAGGACGAGAGGGGTCAATAAGTCGAGCGGGGTCATATTTCAGGGCCCAATGTGTGGTAGTAGCTGTTTCATGGATCACAAACACAGAACTCAGTTCCTGAGATCGGTTTCAATGAGACAACCCACCATGTCCTCCTACATGGCCTCTCACCGCTACCTTTACCAAATCGTGTTCACACACTTAGCTCACACAAAGTAGGACATGTTCATCGCCATTCCAATTCATCCCCGATGAATCAAACCTGACTCAACTCTAAGCAGTAGCAGGCATGACAAACAAGCATCAATGAGTAGGCACATCAGGGCTCAAACAACTTCTACTCATGCTAGTGGGTTTCATCTATTTACTGTGGCAATGATAGGTCATGGAGAGGAAAGGGATTCAACTACCGCAACATGTAACAGTTGAATCGTTGTTGTCCTAATGCAGTAAAAGAGAGCAAGACTAAGAGAGTGGGATTGTATCGGAATGAACAAGGGGGTTTTGCTTGCCTGGAACTTCTGAAGATATCATTGGGTCTTCATCAGTGTCAAAGATCACAGCGTCGGTACAATGTCTATCGAGAGGGTACAACCACCGGCAACAGAGAAGGAACATAATCAATGCAATGCACAACATGATGCATGTTAATGACATGGCAATATGTTGTTGATTGAGCTAATGAAACTAGCAACACAATTAAATGAAGTTGGTTTGAACCCAAAGTTCAAATTTAAACTCCACATGTGGTTATTTAAATACCATTCACTTGATTTGTCCTAAATAGTGGCCTTAAGTTGTTCTAACACGCATGAAAATGGTACAGATGGATAGATTGGATTTTTCTGATAATTTTCCATATATAATTTATTTCATTCTGAGCTACGGTTGAATTTTTATGATTTTTGGAAGTTTAAAGCAATTTTAGGAATCTCCAAAATTGTTTTTAATCCAGAAATTACATTATTGCGTCAGCACTGCGTCAGGGTGACATCGGCAGTCAACAGGCGTCGACCAGGTCAAACCTGACCAGTGGGACCCACTAGTCAGTGACATAGTCAACTAACTAAGTTAGTTAGCCCTAACTAACTGGGCAGGGCCCATTAGTCAGTGACTGTAGTAACTAACCTAACTAGCTAATTAGTTCTAACTAGGGTAATTGGTCGGGCGAGGCCCGCAAGTCAGTGAGAGAGAGGGGGAGGTCAAACCGGGCAATGGGGTCAACCCACGCCGGTCAATGGGTCAGCGGTCGCCGGTGTTTAGCCGCCGGCGAGTCCAGACGCGGCGGAGCGCGTCGGGATCGCTTCTCTGGCGCCCAAATGAGCGGCCGAGGGCAGCTACGAGGAGCTGGAGCTCACCCGCATCCAGCGCGGCATGTGGTGGCAGCGGGGACGGCCGGAGCTCGCCGGAAATGAGCTCGGGGCGACGGCGGCGGCGATCGGGTGAGCGCGGTGATGCAGAAGCAGTGGCCGTGGAAGCGCGTGTGTGACCCCTACAGCGGCTACGTGAGGCAGCGAGTGTGTTGGACACGACGCCCGGACCAAATGGTCGCCGGAGTCGTGTCGGTGTCGAGTGCAGGCGGCGGCGCAGTCGGGCGAGAGGGGCGTGGCGGCTACAGAGTGCAAGAGAGAGAACGGAGAGGGGGAGGATGATCAGAAGCTCACGTAGAACACGATGAGCAAGTCGGTGAGCTCGGGGAGGGGCTGATGAGGACGGGAGGTCGCCGGCGATCTCGGCGGCCGAACAATCAAGACAAGGTCAGGGTGGTCGCGTCGAGGCGCGCGAGCGCTCGGGGCTCGGGCGAGACAACGTAGCGGACCGCGGCGGTTCTTCTGGACATGCTGGATGGGCGAGGGAGGGCCGGTGGACGCGGCAACGACGAGCGGCGGCGACGGCAGCACTCGGTGGGGCCGCGGAAGTGAGCAGAGGAGGGAGAGGGAGTCCTGGGAGAGAGGGGAGAGGTGCAAGGGGTCGAGGGGAGTGTGTGGCGCCCTCGGGTGCCTCCAGCGGCGAGCAAGTAAGCAGGAGGTGGCCGGCGCGTGCCGGCGCGCGGTGGGCACACGCCCTCGCATCCTTCTGTCAAGAGGAGGACGATGACTGGCAGATGGCTGCGTGGGTTGGGCTTCACAGTAACTGGGCCGAGGTAGGCTACAGGTAAGTTTGTGTTCTGTTTTATTTTTCTGTTCTCTTTTCTATTTTTCTGTAATTGTTTTGACATAAATAAAATGCTAAGGCATTTTCAAAAACCCTGAAAATAATTGTGGGCAAGTTTGAAAATATTTCCAATAGCCCTCAACCACTTTCAGAATTATTTGGGCATTTTAATTATTTATAGCAATTAAATGCCCAAATTCAAATACTTTATGAATTCATTCAAAATTCCAAAGTGACCTAGGAAAATGTGCATCATTTTTGGCAGAGGTTCTAGACCAATTCAAAAATGATGAACTTTTCCAAAGGAATTTTGGGTTCATTGAAAATGATTTTTTTATTTGAACCTAGTTGGATTCATCTGTGCTAGGGTTTCCACAGTCCCCAATTCAAATTCATAAGAATTTAAACATGATGCAACACATGGCTAGCTAGCTCAGAGCATACTAGAACTAGGGATGTGACAGAGTTGAAGTTAATATTTCAAGCAAATGCCCAGATTGAGAGATATGAAGTCTCCAATAAGTTCTATAGCTGCAAGATGGAGGAGAATAGTTCTGTCAGTGAGCATATACTCAGAATGTCTGGGTATAACAATCACTTGATTCAACCGGGAGTTAATCTTCCGGATGATAGTGTTATTGACAGAATTCTTCAATCACTGCCACCAAGCTACAAGAGCTTCGTGATGAACTATAACATGCAAGGGATGGATAAGACGATTCTCGAGCTCTTCGCGATGCTAAAGGTTGCGGAGGTAGAAATCAAGAAGGAGCATCAAGTGTTGATGGTCAACAAGACCACCAGTTTCAAGAAAAAGGGCAAAGGGAAGAAGAAGGGGAACTTCAATAAGAATGGAAAACAAGTTGTTGTTCAGGAGAAGAAACCCAAGTCTGGACCTAAGCCTGAGACTGAGTGCTTCTACGGCAAACAGACTGGTCACTGGAAGTGGAACTGCCCCAAGTATTTGGCGGATAAGAACGATGGCAAGGTGAACAAAGGTATATGTGATATACATGTTATTGATGTGTACCTTACTAATTCTCGCAGTAGTGCCTGGGTATTTGATACTGGTTCTGTTGATAATATTTGCAACTCGAAACAGGGACTACGGATTAAGCGAAGATTAGCAAAGGACGAGGTGACGATGTGCGTGGGAAATGGTTCCAAAGTCGATGTGATCGCGGTCGGCACGCTACCGCTACATCTACCTTCGAGATTAGTTTTAGACCTAAATAATTGTTATTTTGTGCCATCGTTGAGCATGAACATTATATTTGGATCTTGTTTAATGCGAGACGATTATTCATTTAAATTAGAGAATAATGGTTGTTCTATTTATATGAGTAATATCTTTATGGTCATGCACCCTTAAAGAGTGGTCTATTCTTTTTGAATCTCGATAGTGAAGATACACATATTCACAGTATTGAAGCTAAAAGATGCAGAGTTGATTATGATAGTGCAACTTATTTGTGGCACTGTCATTTGGGTCATATTGGTGTAAAGCGCATGAAGAAACTCCATTCTGATGGACTTTTGGAATCACTTGATTATGAATCACTTGGTACTTGCGAACCATGCCTCATGAGCAAGATGACTAAAACACCGTTCTCCGGAAGAATGGAGCGAGCAACAGATTTGTTGGAAATCATACATACTGATGTATGTGGTTCGATGAATGTTGAGGCTCATGGCGGATATCGTTATTTTCACACCTTCACAGATGATTTGAGCAGATATGGGTATATCTACTTGATGAAACATAAGTCTAAAACATTTGAAAAGTTCAAAGAATTTCAGAGTGAAGTGGAAAATTGTCAGGACCCGATTTTCGGGATATTAATTTCCCAAAAAATGGCCCCTGTGCTCACCAGCCCCAGGATTACTGTTAGCTGATGAGACACCAACTTGATACAGAAATTCCAAGCAAAATACAAAATATGTAGTACAAGACCATTCTAGCCTATGTATATAACACAAGGTTTCTAGTAGCTACTGGCAGAAGTGGTTTGTGGTTCATCAGTGTCTATGGGACTCCATTTCCCATAGGAACAGCTGACCTGGATAACTCTTATCTTAACGAGGCTGCTATCACCATTGTGTAGGTTCTGAGGCTATCATCGCAACGCTCCTCTCCATGCAAGAAATCTGGCCAAGACAATAGCCAGGGACAAGCCAGTGAGTACTTTGAATGTACTCACAAACATTACGAACATAGGTATAATATAACAAATGATAATCATGCTCTGAAATATTCTATGGTCACAACATCAGTCACAAAATAGAAATCCATGATGCACGCAAGCAGGTTATTCATATACAACATGGATATGCAATAAGGGAGTAGAAATAGAATGCACCGATCAAGTGTCTGAAGCGATGCCTCAAAAGGATAATAATATAAAGCATGCCACAGTCGGGCGTCTGAGCGACACCACATAAAGGGCTTATAAATAAAAGAAATAACAAGCCTGCCACAGTCGGGCGTTTGTCTGACGCCACATAAAGGGCTTATAAATAATTTAAATAACAAGCATGCCACAGTCGGGCGTCTGAGCGACACCACATAAAGGGCTTATAAGCATTTTAAATAACAAGCGTGCCATAGTCGGGCGTCTGAGCGACACCACATGAAGGGCTTATAAGTGAATAATCACAGTGAATATCCAGGAGGTAGAACCGTCTGAGGGATACTCAATAATTCAAATAATGTAAATGGTTAGTCCATAATAATAGTAATCATAATCATCATGAGTCACAAGTCATGATCCATGTTCTGGTTTAGCAATTTTTCCTCCGAAGACCGACACTAAGACTGACACTTGACCCATCCCAGACTGTAGTCCTTAACCATGGACACAACTATTCGAATAGATATAATCTCAGCCGAGGGTGTACTCTTTACCCACGAGTAACGGATTCGTTTAGTCCATCGGGACTAATTCCGTCTATGGTCTTTTAATTGAAAACACACCTGACCGCACACACCAGCCTAACTTACCGGTGTCTGGAATCACCCACAACACCTGTTAAGCGAAACTCTAAGTGGGGAGGCTACAACCTCGACTAGCATGGGATCACAAAATTTATAACGCATGCAAACTAGGGGAGCTACCCCCTCGGCTCCAACCGGAAAAACCCATGCCCCGGACCAGGGGGCATGCCTACCGGATGCAACCGGTATCTTCCACCATGGCCTCTCTGTATGGTGTGTGCTAGGAAGGGGTTGACAACTTACTGAACCGTACCCTACCTGCGGCAGGGACAAGTGGTTGTACGAAAAAAGTATGGGGGTTACTGGAACAAGACTCGACCTATGGTCAACTCAGGAGGTTAAAGCATTTCCTGCATGATAAGCATAAGAAATATATTTCACACCAATCAGACAGAATCACCACTCATCATACCTCACCATGCCTCACCGGACATAACTGTCTCGACGAAGAACTACAGACAAGCTCATGTCTACCCAAGACAGAAACTTTCCTGGACTCCTTCCGGTAGGCATGAAAGGCATACGAGGGTGATTACTATCACAAGCATATCAAATTCCAACAGCAAGGAATCTTCATTATGCACTCATGAGTATGATCATGTCATCACATAAAATAATGAATACTTCGTGTTAAGGTGGTGTTGTAACCGTATCACACAACACACAACAATATTATGCCAGGGTTCAGAATGCTAGCCTTCAAGAGTATGTAAGTGGGGTGCACTTTTTGAAAGTTGTTTCCCTCTCCAAAATCCTATTTAAGAAATTTTTTCAAATCAACACATAGTTTCAAAACAGTACAAAAGAGTTGTTCAGAAAATTTTCAAATAAATATGAAAATAAACTAGACAAAATTTGAGGAACAACAGAAAAAGAATCAAACCAATTAGACTTATATTTAAAAAGTTATAGCCAGTCAAAGTTTAGTCAAAACTCTGTTTTTCATAAAAAAAACAGAAAAAGAAAACAGTTCATGGGCTTACGCTTTCCCCTAGCGAAGGCGTATTCGGTGGAATACGTTTCCACTTAAGCCAGCGCGGGTTGACTCGTGAGTCACTGACAGTGGGTCCCTTGGGCCCACTGGTCAGGTTTGACCAGTTGGCCGTGCCTCCTTTTCCTCTGGCCGAGCGGTGGCGGGGCTCCAGCGATTGCCGCCGACGAACGGCGGCTCCCCGTGGGATTCTGAGGGCGGGGTGGATCCGCTAGTCCAGGGCGGCCCTCCCAGTGGTCGATAGGCTAGCGGGGGTGGAGGGGGTCGCCGGTGGCGAGCTCCGCGGTGGACGGTGGTTTCAGGAACAATTGGGGGCTTGGGCTACGGTGGCTCCCGGTTGAGGCTGGGGTGTTGGGTGGCTACGCACGGTCTAGGGGAGCCGGACAGTGGCGCTGGAAGGACAGGGGAGGCTCTGCTCGCGACGTACGACACCGGAGCGTGGCGGCGGCCGAACTGGCTGGAGATGAGGAAGACGGCCTCCCTCCGTCGATTGCTGGCTGTGGGAGCGCTAGGGAGATGGCCTGAGGTTGCCTGAGGGTCTGGACAAGCTCGGGGGCTCCTTTTATAGGCAGTCGAGGTTGGTTCGACGGTGGCAGTGGATAGGAACGGCGAACCGCCGTTCTGTAGCCAGGGGCGTGTGGCGATGGCTGGCGGGGTCTGGCAGGGCAAGTGGATGAGCTTGAGCTGTTCCAGGGGCAGCTGGCGGGCAAGGGTGGTTGGGGCGGTGTCGGCCAGGGCAGGAGCGTGCTGCGGACGCCGGTGTGCCACCAAGGGGGCTCTGACGGCGGTGTTGTAGGGCGCCAGGGGCGACTTGGATGGTTCTGGTGAGCGGTTGAGGATGGGCGTGGCTCTGCAGGCGAGCAAAGGCCAGGGCGCGGGGTAAGCGAACGCGGCGGCTTGGTTGCGCGCGCGTGCAAAACATGTGCTCTGGGTGCGCCCAGAGCACACGCGCCATGTGCTCGATGGAATGCCAGGGTGGCCTAGAGGGCTTGGGTGACAATGCAAATTAACAGAATAAGTTGAGAGGCAGCTAGGAGATTACTGGACATGGCTGCTGGGTTAGGGGATCAAGTTCACAATGTAAACTAAATAGTATACCAAAACTGGCCATGCACACAAGGTGCTCGACAGAATGCCATGGGCATCTGGGGATCTCTTCTGGTGGCCAAAATCTCTAGATCAGAGTCTCTTTAGATGTAGGTGATGGTGGCAAGGTTAGTTTGACAAAAACAAAAACTTCCTAGTGCAAGTTTTTGAGAAAACCAAATCTGGACAGAAAATAAAAGGGCATTATTGCATGTGCTTAAAATCTTCAAATGGTTCCCAAATCCTGGACTTAAGGGTTTGGTAGGGTGTACTTCAAGCAGGACAAATCCCAAGGCAATAAGAGCAAGATAAAATATGGTTGCAGTATAAATCACCAAACTGGACCAGAATGAAGATGAGGATGGTTTGCTCAAATTTTTCAAAGAACACCAATGGGTTTTTGCATAAAGTTGAATTATACACTACTACTAACATCCCCAAATTTTGGTGGAATTTTTAAAGAAATATTTATATAGGTTGTATTGCAAAAGAGGCTCTTAGACTTATGAAAACCCATTTTTAAAGAAATAAAGCTCAGGAAAAATAATAATAAATAATTATATACATAATTCCACTGATAAAAGGAATGTTTCATGAGAAGGTATACAAATCCAACAATATTTTTGGAAAGTTTTCACTTGGGGTGAAAACTCCACAATTCAGGAGAAAAGAGTGGTTCTGAATCAAAAGAAAATCCAGAAAAAAAATAATTTACTATGGCAAAATTTTAATTAATAAATCATGGTTAAATTTTTGGGGTGTTACAAAAACCATCATAACAAGAAAATAAAATTCCTATGATCTGATCGTGGAGGAGAATATTTGAGTTATGGGTTTAGTCTTCATTTGAAACAATGCGGAATAGTTTCACAACTCACGCCACCCGGAACATCACAGTGTAATGTTGTGTCTGAATGTCATAATCGTACTTTACTAGATATGGTGCGATCTATGATGTCTCTTACTGATTTACCGCTATCATTTTGGGGTTATGCTTTAGAGACGGCTGCATTCATGTTAAATAGGGCACCATCTAAGTCCGTTGAGACGACTCCTTATGAACTGTGGTTTGGCAAGAAACCAAAGTTGTCGTTTCTTAAAGTTCGGGGCTGCGACGCTTATGTAAAAAAGCTTCAACCCGATAAGCTCTAACCCAAATCGGAGAAATGTGTCTTCATAGGATACCCAAAAGAAACAGTTGGGTACATCTTCTATCACAGATCCGAAGGCAAGACTTTTGTTGCTAAGAATGGATCCTTTCTAGAGAAGGAGTTTCTCTCGAAAGAAGTGAGTGGGAGGAAAGTAGAATTTGATGAGGTAACTGTACCTACTCCCTTATTGGAAAGTAGTTCATCACAGAGACCGGCTCCTGTGACACCTACACCAATTAGTGAGGAAGCTAATGATGATGATCATGAAACTTCAGATCAAATTACTACCGAACCTCGTAGGTCAACCAGAGTAAGATCCGCACTAGAGTGGTATGGTAATCCTGTTCTGGAGGTCATGTTACTAGACCATGACGAACCTACGAACTATGAGGAAGCGATGATGAGCCCAGATTCCGCAAAATGGTTAGAAGCCATGAAATCTGAGATGGGATCCATGTATGAGAAGAATGTGTGGACTTTGGTTGACTTGCCCGATGATCGCCAAGCCATCGAGAATAAATGGATTTTCAAGAAGAAGACAGACAATGATGGTAATGTTACTGTCTACAAAGCTCGACTTGTTGCGAAAGATTTTCGACAAGTTCAAGGAGTTGACTACGATGAGACCTTCTCACCCGTAGCGATGCTTAAGTCCGTCCGAATATTGTTAGCTATTGCCGCATTTTATGATTATGAAATTTGGCAAATGGATGTAAAGACTGCATTCCTGAATGGATTTCTGGAAGAAGAGTTGTATATGATGCAACCTGAAGGTTTTATTGATCCAAAGGGTGCTAACAAAGTGTACAAGCTCCAGCGATCCATTTATGGACTGGTGCAAGCCTCTCGGAGTTGGAATAAACGTTTTGATAGTGTGATCAAAGCATATGCACTACAAAAAATACACATCCGTGACATTTTGGGCCGAACGAAAAAAATTCTGTCATACATATGACACTTCTATGATGATAATTGTGACAAAACCCGGTATCATCATATATGTGGTGGGCTCCTACTTCTATGACAAAAAATCATGACAGAAAATGGGCTTTTCGTCCTGGGCGGGCCGGAGACGCAGGTGCATGACATTCTTTGGGCCGTCCATGATGGAAAAAACCCGTGGTAGAAGCGAGTGGGAGAAAAATTTCGGGGAGTTCCCGGTTACGGTGGGAGGTCAGGGGCCGAGCGATGCGCGTTTCTCTCGTACACGTACGCGCGTGTGTGCGAGGCATTGGCTCTAACTGAACCCGAGCGAGGCGTTGGGCTCTAACTGAACCCGAGCGATTGCACTGCAGGCTACGCGTTACTGAACCCGAGTGATTGATCGATGGCTGTTAACTGAACCCGATCGAGCGATTCCTTCGTTACTGCTGCTAACTGAAGCTGATCGATGGGATGAACAGTGAGCGTTGCGCGGGGTGGGGGGGGGGGGGTTGGATGAACAGTGAGCGGTGGCGTTGCCTCTGGATGAACAGGACCCCGTGGTGTGGTGGAGGGCTGGATGAACCGTAGACGGTGGAGGGGTGCCTGTGGAGGGGTGGATGAACAGGACCCCGTGGTGTGGAGGGCTGGATGAACAGTAGACGGTGGAGGGGTGCCCGTGGAGGGGTGGTTGAACAGGACTCCGTGGTGTGGAGGGCTGGATGAACAGTAGACGGTGGAAGGGTGCCCGTGGAGGGGTGGTTGAACAGGACCCCGTGGTGTGGAGGGCTGGATTAACAGTAGACGGTGGAGGGGTGGTTGAACAGTAGCCGGTGGAGTAGCGCGCAGTGGAGGTTGGATGAACAGGAGCCCGTGGAGGCTGGATGAACAGGAGCCCGTGGAGGCTGGCTGAACAGGAGCCCGTGGAGGCTAGAGGGGGTCAACGGTGGAGATGAATAGTATCCCGTGGAGTCCCGTTTTGCGGTACGCCACACCCCTCCCGATGAACAGGACCCCCGTTTCGACCATAGCGCTCCAACACAAGTCTGTTTCGTCCGTTTTGCGGTACGCCACACCCTCCCGATCAATAGGACCCCCATTTCGACCGTAGGAGGTCTGTTTCCTCCGTTTTGCGGTACGCCAGACCCCTCCCGGTGAACAGGATCCCGTTTCGAACGTGGCCGGTCGAACACAAGGCCATTTCCTCCGTTCTGCAGTACGCTAGGCCTCGTTTCCATCGCCTGTTCTGTCCAAGACCTCCCGATGAACACGACGCATTCCATTGCCTCCCCATGAACATGACGCATTCCGTTTCCTCCCCATGAACACGACAACGACACTGTTTCTCCATTCCGACCCAGCCATGTACACGAGCCCTGGCCGTACGTATGCGCGAGTAGGCGTTCGAGACCCCGCCCGTATGTACACATATGTGGCCGTATTTTCTTTCTTGCACCCTGGCCGCTGTACGTACGTGTAAATGCTACGTGCGCGCCTCTACTACGACACATGCGCGCCTCTACTACGACACATGCGCGCCTCTACATCGACCAGTATGTACGTACACGTTCGTGACCAGAATGACAACGCTACGTACGCTTCGACCAGGTGGGTCCTGACTGTCAGGCACTTCCTTGCCTGCGAAGATGTAGCTGGTGGGTCCCAGCAGTTAGGGGGCGAATCAGTTTTTTTGCCCGGACGCACTTCCTTGCGTGCGAAGATGTAGCTGGTGGGTCCCAACAGTCAGAGGGAAACGTTTTTTCGCGAAATACAGTGGCCCGTCCAGTGGGTCCCAGCTGTCAGGTGGAGGAATCATTATTTTCCGCGTAATAAGGAGGCACTTCCTTGCTGCGGCCGTGGACCCAGCTGTCAGCCTCTCCACGTACATTCCACGTCCGATGGAAGTCGTTCCTTCACCACGTTGACCATGCCGCGCCGACAGCACCAGGGCGGTGGGCGACGGTGAGGCCTAGGAAGGGGACGACACGGAGGCAAGGAAGACTCGGCAGTTGTTTCTCACATGGAGGGGAGTACAACTCTATGAGGGTTTACTGGTTCGTCTGCCGTCACTGAAGAATAACAGCAGGTGTGGGTGAGTAGAGGGATGGCTAGGCCAGCGATGGGAGTACGGTCGGGCGGTGAGGCCTGCGCGGCAGCACAACCGGCCATGAGGAGGAGGGAGCAGGCAGTCCCACCGGCACTTGTTTGAGCGGCTGGAGCAGGAAGAGTAGAGATTGAAGAAGCACGACGGTCGTTGGATGGACATCCAACAGTTAGTGCTTGTGCGTCAACCTTTTTTTAGGAAAGCCTCAAATCTGTGGAAAACAACATACAGCCCATCTGCCATTATTTCTAATAATTTACAGCCCATTTGCTAATTCTTAAGGTTTTTTTGGAGCCCATATTCTTTTTGTTAGCATTACAGCCCATATTGTGGCAACGGCTAAAAAATTATACGAAATTTTGCATATTTCGGTGCGGTCCGAACTGTTTTTAATCCCAAAATTTCGACTCACATTCAAACTGATTTTAAAAATAAATGTATATCAATATAAAATCCAACAAATTCTCCATGCATAAAAATTAATGTAATTTAAAATCTTGAAATGAAAAAAAAGATATTTGAAACTAATTGCCGGTTTGATGTGTTTTAAAAATGTATAACCCATTGCTCATTACTGATGGGCCATTTTCTCGGCCAGCCGAATAAAAGCTCTCCTCGTCTTGAAAGATTTGCAGCCCAACAGGCGTGCCAAAGTGACTTACTTGGCAAATCACAAAAAAACTGGGTTGTGGCCGTGGACCCAGCTGTCAGCCTCTCCACGTACAATACTCTTCCGATGGAAGTCGTTCCTTGACCACGTTGACCACGCCACGCGGAGAGCACCACAGCGGTGGACGACGGCGAGGCCTAGGAAGGGGACGACACGGCAGTGGAAGCCCGCGCGGAGAGGACTACGAGGGTTCACTGGTTCGGCTGCCGTGTGAGGCTGCTGTCGCTGCAGGGCCTGGCCAGCGGTGGGAATAGTAGGGGGCGGTGAGGCCTCTGCGGCAGCATAGCCGGCCACGGGAGGCAGACCGGCGCTGCTTTGGGCGGCTGGAGCAAGAAGACCAGAGGTTGAAGAAGCACTACGACCGTTGGACGGACATCGTACGGTCACTAGAGCTAGAATCGTTCATATTGACTAAGTTGACAAAGCCCTTCGTCCCCGTCAACTTAGTAGGCCCACAAGTCAGCCTCCCAGCAAGGTGGGTCCCAGCTAGCCGGGGGAGTATTCATTTTTTTGTGCATAATAAGGAGGCACTTCCGGTGGGTCCAAGCTGACAGTGGGGGGAACATTTTTTTCACGAAGTACGGTGGCCCGTCCGGTGGGTCCCAGCAGTCAGGGGGAAACGATTTTTTTCGCAAAATACTGGTGGCCCATCCGATGGGTCCCCGTTGTCAGGTGGAGGAATAATTATTTTCCACGTAATAAGGAGGCACTTCCTTGCGGCTGTCGTGGACCCAGCTGTCAGCCTCTCCACATACAATACTCTTCTGATGGAAGTCGGTCGTTGACCACGTTGACCACGCTGCGCCGAGAGCACCAGGGCGGTGGAAGACGGCAAGGACTAGGAAGGGGACGACTCGGAGCCGGGGAAGACGCAATAGTGGATGCCCACGCGAAGAGGAGTATGTGGGTTCACTAGTTCAGCTGCAGTGTGAGGCTGCTGTCGCCGCAGAATAACAGGGGTGTGGGTGAGTAGAGGGATGGCCTGGCCAGCGGTGGGAGTAGTAGGGGGCGGTGAGGCCTCCGCGGCATCACCGCCGGCCACGGGAGGCAGGAGCACGCGGCACGACCGGCGCTGGTTTGGGCGGCTGGAGCAAGAAGACCAGAGGTTGAAGCACTATGGCCGTTGGATGAATATCGTACTGTAACATGAGCTAGAATCGTTCATATTGACTAAGTTGACAAAGCCCTCCGTCCCTGTCAACTTGGTAGGCCCACAAGTCAGCCTCCCACTATGCTGGGTTCCAGCTGGCAGGGGGAATATTCATTTTTTTTTGTGTAATAAGGAGGCACTTCCTTGCGTGCGAAGATAGCTGGTGGGTCCGACATGTCAGCGCGGGGCACTTTATTTCGCGAAATATAGAGGCCCTTCCGGTGGGTCCCAGATGCCAGGTGGAGGAATCATTATTTTGCGCGTAATAAGGAGGCATTTCCTTGTGTACGGCCGTGGACCCAGTTGTCAGCCTCTCCACGCACAGTCTACTTCCGATGGTGTCGTTCGTTGACCACATTAACCACGCCGCGCCGAGCGCATCCAAGGTGGTGGACGACGGCGAGGCCCCGGACAGCAACGAGCCGGAGATGGGAAGACGCGGGAGTAGAGTCACAGACATAGAGGTGTACGAGGGTTAACTGGTTCTAGTGCGGTGTGGTTTGGCAGTCGGTGGAGAAGAACAGGAGGTGTGGAGGGGTGGACGGATGGCCTGGCCAACGGTGGAGTAGCGCTTCATAGCGAAGCGTGCTAAGCAGAGCTGCTAGCAGCAAGAGGCAGGAGGTGGTCCCGGCGGTGCTGGAGGAAGAAGACGAGAGATTGAAGATGGATGCCGGTCGTTGGATGTAAATCCAACGGCTAACATGTCAGAATCATTTGTTAACTAAATTGACAACGACTTGCATTGGCTTCAACCTATTGCCCACATTTCAGCCTCCAAAAATGTGGCACGTATTCAACCCATTTTTCAGAATTTACAGTCTTTTTTGCGCAGTAGAATTTACAGTCAATTTGATCTTTTTTTGAATTACAGCCATTAGCTGGGCAGGGTGAACAAATAATGTAGCGTCCATGCAGCCCGTTTATTTTATTTCCTAAAAAATTATAGCCCATTTGCACTTTCTCGAAATACATGATTTTGCTGGGCTGATTCTAATTATAATGTTGGGTTGGGCCAGCAATGATATCAAAAAATAAAAAGGGGCTGAGCATTTTGTTATAAATATATTTAAATAATAAGTGATATTATTACATTCGTCCTAAAATTTACAGTCTTACCAAGCTTTATATAATAACATATAAAATAATTTTTTTTAGAAAAACAGGGAGCATCTCCCCAGTTCCATTGCTGAGAACGAAACCACAACATATTCTGATACAGCAGCTCAAAGAGCAGTTCGAAAGCAAAGGTAGAAAAGCTACAAACTAGGGGGTGGATGAACAAGTTCTCTGAATAACACAAATCACCCGAGCAGTGCCGAAGGCAGAGCGGATAGAGCACTCAAATGACACAAGGAGGGTCTAGCGAAGCCTTCATGGTCTTCAGCCGAGGGGCCGTGTCAGCCTGCGGCGACCAGTAAGCAAGCGGAGACATCGGGCTGGAAGGCGTAGCATGGTGGATGTCCCTCTTTTTCGGCGCCAGGTGCCCATCATCTTCATCAGAGATCTTGAGACGAGCCCACGGGTCCAGCCCCAGAGCAAGTCGAGCCTTGTTCAGCCACAAGTGATCGCCAACAGTGTCTGGAGGGATCTTGTTAGGGTTTCCACGAAGCTCATCAACTTGTCCTTGTCCGATCCGGAGGAGAGAATCTCCCAGTTCCTCACCATGTTCTGATCAACCTCAAGACCCGCGGAATGGAAATCCGGGAGGTGTTATAGAAAATCATAGCATTTCTATATTTCCAGAGGCACCAAAGGACAGCTGAGCTAACAGTGTTTAAAACTGAGCACTTTTTGGTAGCAATCCAGAATCTGGCGACAGATTCGAAGGATGAGCCAATCTGACTAGATAAATATTCCTCAATGTGGGCCCAGAGATGTTTAGCAACTATACATTCAAAAAATAGGTGAGAACAAGACTCTTGTTCCAAACAGTAAGCACAATCAAGGGTTTGATGATGTGTCTCTTCCTAAGGTTATCCCTAGTCATCAATTTGTTTTTGGAGAGAAGCCAGAGAAATACATGAATTTTAGGGGGAACTCTCAATTTCCAGACAGCAGGGATAAACACGGGTTGAACCCCTCTAAAGTTGATAACATGATAGAGGGAGCTGGAGGAATACTTCCCCTTATTGTCCAGCTGCCAAATTAGGGCATTCGTCTCGGCAGTAAAGGTAATGCTTTTGGCAATTTCCTCCAACTGGAACCATTGTTCCATGAGACTATCACTAAAGTTCCTTCTAAAACAGAGTTTTAGGCATTGACCGTCCCAAACTTCATTGACACTTTTGTTAAGCTCATTGCCGATAGAGTAAATAGGCCAAAATTGGACTGCTAGGGAGATGTGCCAAACCAAGTATCTTCCCAGAACCTGGTTCTGCTCCCATCCCCTATGTTCCATCTGTAGCCAAATTTCACAGCATGCATAATAGATTTTAATCCTTTCCAGAATCTAGAGGTCTTAGGGTTAGAGGAAGGGACAAAATATTTGGTTTATTTCCTAGGTATTTATGGGCAATAAGAAGCTTCCAGGGTTTCAGGTCTTCCTCATAGAATCTTTTAATCCAAGACCCTAGAAGACAGATGTTAATTTCTTGGTTAGGTATGCCTAGGCCTCCAAAATCTTATTTCATAGAGACTAGGGCCCAATTAGTAAGGTGTAGCTTCCTATTTCCCTCAAAATCATTCCACAAGCAATGAGACATCTGAGAATTGATGAGGTTCACTGCCCATTTAGGGAACTTGAAAAAGGAGAGGAGATACACTGGAATGCTAGCCAAACAAGCTTGTATGAGGATCAATCTACCTCTATAAGAGAGAAGTTTGCCCCTCCACCCAGCAATCCTTTTAATGATTTTATCCAGAAGGGGTTGGATATCCTCTCTCCTCAATTTATCATAGTGGAGAGGGATACCTAGGTATTTAATGGGGAAGTTACCTTTATTACAGACTAGAATAGAGAGGAAGTCAGCTAACTCCTGATCATCCATGTTGATAGGGATGAGTTCACTTTTAGAGTAGTCGATTCTCATGTCTGCGACTTGTTCAAACCAGGTTAGAACAGTTTTCAGATTGCTAGCATGTGTGGAGTCATTGCCTAAGAAAAGGATGGTATCATCTGCATATTGAAGGCAGATGATGCCACCAGGGCAGACCTCAGGACAGAGCCCTGCAATCGGACTATGATCAGCAGCTTTGCTCAGCATTTTAGTAAGAACGTCCACTACTAAATTAAACAAAAGCGGGGAGATGGGGTCACCTTGCCTAAGGCATTTACCAGCAAGGAAAAAATCACTTTCACAGTTATTTAACTTGACCCCAACAGACCCCCCATGAATAAGTTGCTGGATCCAACTCTCCTCTATGAAAGGCTTGGAAAAGATCTAAGAGATCATTTTTCACCAAGTCCCAAAAATGCTAGTAAAACAAGAAGGGAATCCCATCAGGACCAAGAGCCCCATCAGGATAAGAGCTAAAAATGGCTTCCTTCACCTCTGTCTCTGAAAAAGGGGCTTCTAGCAGCTCATTTTCAGCAGGAGAGACTTTTTCAGAAGTAGAGAAAAAAAATTGTAGAGAGAACCCAGAAGGGTTTTTTTCTTAAACAGGTCTTTGTAGAAATCACTAGCCACTTTCAGTATCTCATCTACCTCAGTAACAGGGCCATTAGGGCCATCAAGGGAGTGAATGAGGGTTTTCCTCCTCCTTTGGTTAGCTACTGCATGGAAGTAAGCAGTATTTTTATCACCCTCCTTAATGTTCCTATCTCTAGACCTTTGTTTGGCTTTGATTTCTTTTTGAAGCCAAATTTTCTTGAGCTCTCCATGGACAAAGTTTAATCTATTAGTCTCAGCCTCAGAGAGGTCAGTGGTTTCCGCCTTAATATCTAGAGAATCAAACTCAAGGAGGAGAAGCCTTTTGTATCTTCTAATATTAGCTTCCTCATTGGAGTTCCACCCTTTGGTAGTTCTTCTAAATCTCTTGATTTTGATCTGCCAATTTTCTAGGGGCAGCTGCTCCCAGTAGGCTCATTCCAGATTTTCCTGACTAGCTCAGTAAAATCTTCTCTAAGCAACCACCACTTTTTAAATTTAAAACTATTGCTCTTTGGAGTTTGGTTAAGACCAGAGTCCCAGAGCAAAGGAGTGTGGTCACTACCACATCTGGGCAGAGCTCTACAACTAGAAAGGGGAAAAACTATCTAATTCTGTGTCACAGAAAATTCTGTCAATGGTGGACATAATCCTGGAGCAGCAGTTCCAACATATCTAGCAGAACTGTGGGTTTTCCTTCTGACAGGGCAATTCTCAACTTTATGGGTAACCATTTTGTAGATAAAAAAACTCTTGGGCTTGACACATTTATCCAAATGATGTCCTGGTTCCCCACAGTTGTAGCAGATCACCTCAGAGTATGCCATAAGGCCCGAAGCAGGGGCAAGAGTAGTTTTCTGGGTGTCCTATCTCTTCTTTTGCTGATTCTTGCCTTGAGATTTCCCACTGATCTGAGAGTCAGAACCACCAACAGATTGATCTTGGGCAATTACATGAGCCTGCCCAGATTGTGCCCCCATTTGGGGCGGAGGTGGGCCGTACCACTGCCCAACCGGCTCCCCCCATTGTGATAGGGGAAATTCATCGGAGTTCCTGGTTCCTTCTCATCCTCCAGCCAGATGTTGTCTCTCAGGAAGTAGAAATAACCACCAGATAGCTCAATTGAAGCAGATTGCAAGCCTAATTTAAATCTTCTGCAGGTTTGGGGGAGAGGTAAGGTAGGGGGTCCACCTGCTCCGGCTCCGGTGGCGTGCTGGTGGGCAAGAGTCCAGTCAAGCGTTCCCATCTCGTAGCACGGCGTGGATCTCCTGAATTCACTTCTCCTTTCGCCCATCGAACGAACGCAATCGGCGGCTCACTGGGGTGGGGCATCCTGTGCTTCTCCGAGAAATCTCCTTCGAAGTAGATCCGCAGGGCTAGATTCAGCAGCTCCCAATCCACATGATCCTTGCACATCCGAGCATACCTGCGTGAGTGAGAGAACGGATTCGGTCCCTCCTTGGCTTCCTCCCTCGCAGCTTCCTCCTCTACTTCCCTCCATTCGCGCGTGCACTGGGTCCAGGAGAGAGTGTCGTCACGGATCCGCATCGCCCGCTCCCTCCATCTCCTCCCTCGAGTCTCCTGCAGCACCGTCGGCGTGACGGAGTCGAGCGGCTGGAGCATCTGCGGGAAGGCTTTGTAGACATGTGGGAGATGCATCTTGTACATCTACCTGTGGGCGAAGGGGATCGCGAGAGTGGTCATCTATTTGCCAATTATGTGAACTAAACTGTCAACATATAAAATAATTTAAATATATACAATATAGTTAGAAGGGAAACATAAGTTGGACCTGGCGTTCCTATTCTTATATAGAAAAATAGAACAGACCTCTGCGTTTTCTTCAAAAAAATACATAAATTGGGCTGCCAAAAATAAAACCTCGGATGGGAGGTCCATAGGCCGGTCGATACATGACGACCCTAAGAAAATACAAACAGGCCTATGGACCTCCCATCCGAGGACGTGGGTTGCGCATGTTAAAAATGAAAGCCTAGACAGGGAAGCCCAAAACCACGTCCAACACTTGCCAAAACTGCGTCCCTCGTTTTCTCTGTGTTTCGCACACTCAACATTGTGTGGGCATTTTGACTGTGCATCATATGAAGATGTGATATGCATGAATGTTGATCAGCATGATGTTAACTGGCTGGTAGTTCCATTTTCGACCATGAATAAAACTTCCAACATGATGTTAACCCTGTTTGAAAAGGCCGTGTTAATATAAATGCTCTGCCTCTGGAAGTTGCAGTTTCTTATATGAAACTGAACTTGCAGTTTCTTCTCTGAGAATCACATTGTCTGCACTTTTATACTCCTATGAAACTACATTTTTTTAAGTGCTAAAAATAGATATCTAGAATTCATAAAATACTTCATATGCTCAATACTGCAAATCTGAGACGAGAGAAGGATCTAAAGGACGAAGAAAGGAAGAAGCCCGCCGTGATCCAGGTTTGCGTGCATGACTTATGCTTGGTCTACCACATATGCCATGCCGACGTTGAGTGCCGGGATTTTAAGGACTTCCTCGAGAGCAACCTAGTCAAATTCATTACGGTAGACTTTGGTAACAACAAAGAAGTCCTGCATCGGATAGGCCTCGTGTAGGCAACACCTTCGACCTCCAGAAGAATCGGCTGGTGTCCTCTCGTCAGCCTTCAATGCTGACCCTCGCAGGAGCCATGGTTCATCCTTCGTACGGTAAACTGGAGAAACCTCATTACACGTTTCATCGTCATGTATGGCAGCGGAATGTACTAGATATAGACCACATCCACTACGCTGCAATGGATGGCTACCTTTGCTTCAATATCTACAAGGGTTGGATGAAGAGCAACAGCCAAGTGTGCGGTTCAAGCAAAGAATTATCGGCCAAGAGGAATAGGGACAAGGACGAAGTCGAGGACGTGGACGAGGACTCCGAGTAAGGTGGCAGTATCGTTGCTCATGGTGGTTCTAATGCAGTGTCTACCGGAATAGTTGCAAAGTTTAATTTCAGGTGTGCTTAATTTAATTTGAGGGGTGTGTTGTGCTGAGCCCCCAGCAGAACTATGTTATGTTTCTTCTCGTTACTTTAACTCTTCAGTACGTACATACTAGTATTTCTTACATTTCATCTTTTAGTTGGTATAGTACTACCACTCATTTCTTCACATTATATACGTACAATATAAATGGCCAACATCATACAGCCAGCAGTTTAGTTGTCAAAGAATTTTAGGGTGCTTAGTTTTGTCAAAGAATTCCAGGATGCTTAGAGGGTGCTTGGATCCAAGGGACTTATTTTAGTCTGACTAAAAATAGTATCTTTAAGAGGCTAAAGTTCCAAGCACCCCTGACTAAAGAGGGGCTAAACTAGTCTTGAGACTAAATTTTTTTAGCCAGGGGTACCCCTACTAAAATGTGGATTAGTCCTCTCTCTACTCATTTAACTCCTCTCCTTTAACGTAGGTGAGTTCTGGATTGGAGGGTTTGGAGGATAATAAATGTTCATTAACTTGATTTTAGCCTTTTTAGTATTTGGATACAAGCATGGGTGAGGCTAGCATGTTTTAGTCCCACTACTTTTAGTCATGGGACTAAAACGTATCCAAGCACCCTCTTAGTTTTATTTGAGGGGTGGGTTGTGCTAGACACCATTATTGTGACTAGCCTTTTTAATAGTACTATATGCATAATTTGGCGACGAGCACTCTCTATATGTACCACCTTTTTTTAATTTCAATTTTTGCTCCATGGCGCAATCCATCGATACTACTGCTGTACAAAAGTATACATTTTTTAAAAGGCTAGAGGGCGGGGCAGTCTAGCTTGGTCAGTTTCACGAGAGGTGAGGGCCTTTGTGATTTGACGGCTCATTACTGCTAGAAGGCGGGGCCTTGTGATTTGACTGCTCGTATAAATGCGCCGACGACCTGATCGAGGAGGAGCAAAGAACCGTGCGGTATACTCAAGTTTTCCATTGGAGTAGTACTGCGACGGAGGAGCACGAAACACGGCAGCCCAGTGCCATATGGCGATAAAAATGATCTAATTTGCTAGTCATCTCATTGTTAGCATGGTTCTATTCATTCCCTCAAAAAACATTGTTCTATTCATGCCTCGCAGAGAACGTGACACGTGCGGCGAAACACCCGAAGAAAAAGATGAAACACAGGAGCAAAAGAAGAAGGAAGATTATCACCCCAAATGATCTAATTCGCCGCGGAGTCGTAACTGCTTCTTCATCGCCTCCACGACCTCCATCTCCTTGCGCGTCTCCTCCGCCATCTTCATCATTGTGTCCATGATGCGGCATTTCTCGACGCGATCCTTCATCATCTGTTCCACGGCCATATTACGTACCTTGACAGCAGCCGGGTGCTCGATGCGGAGCTTCGCCAACTCTTCCTTCTGTTCCATGGTGAGGGCCTGCAGCATCTTCATCGAGGAACTACTATTCTCATGCAGCTTCTTCCAGCCGGCATTCTTCTCCTTCAACAGGTCGATCTCGTGGCAGAGCTTCGCATTATCCTCCCGAAGTTGCAGGATTTTGCCGGTCGCCTTCTTCTCCGAGGCAATGCTCTTCTTCAGCAGCATCACCAAGCCGACGCTCAACTCCCCCTGCTGATTGAGCTCAGCGGTCATGTCGTCGAGGCTCTCCTTTAGCAACTCCATCAAGCCTTGGATGAACTCCTTCTGCTTATTGAGCTGATCGGGCATGTCGTCGAGTGATAACGACTCCAGCTCTGCCAGCTCGGCATGTTCGCCTCCGCGGCTAGGGCGCTCCTGGGAGCCATCGCCTGCCCGTGAGAGATCTTTCCAGGTCTCTGCGTGGCGGCGAGCCCTCTCTTTTTTTCTGCAGCCTTGGTTGCCGCTCCCTTGTTACGAGTAGTTCTCTACCTAGAGCTCTACTCACCGGCCATGGCAACGACGGACGAAGAAGAAGCACTTATGAGGAGGAAAGGTAGAGTGATTTTCGGTTAGGTAGTTCCCCTTTTAATAACCTAAGTACTAGCACTAGTACTAATACCTGCATAGTGGGAACACGTCCAAGTTTGGTACATACTACTAGTAGGTGTGAGCAGGCTTTCAGATGTGATGGGAACAAGGTAAAGATTAATTGATGGTTTTGGTTTCGAGGCCCGAAACGGCTCCCGATGAGTTTAGCGGAACATAAATTTCAAGTACTACTACACTGCTCAAATGCGTAAATATTATGTTACTGTCAAAAATTGGCACAAAATACGAAGGAGGCCAATGGAAGTACTACTAGCAACCCATGATTTAACTACTCGCATGCGCGCAGTGGAGTAATAATGTCTTTCTTCCGCCCTCACGTCCACTCAATTCGCATGCGCTGTATTAATTGACCATCAATGAAGTGAACGACTTTACACGCATCAAATTATCACATGGGGTGGATCTTGGTACAAAATTGCATCCGCCCGTGTACCCGCGTGTGCATGCGAGGAATGAGTGCGTGCATGGCGTGCGTGCACATCTTCGCTTTGTGCATGTACCGCCAGTATGGCTCAGGGAGGACGAGTACATTCTTCTAGAACCAGCAGCACGTCACTGTGATCAATCCACGCAAGGAGGTCGCGACAACGCCTACACATGTGCCACATGGCTTCATAAACTGTAAGAGAGACACTGTGTAGCGTGCCATTGGTATTCGAATTTACGTGTTTTGCACATACTCGAAGTACTAGTAAGGTACACGTGCATTGCACGCATCAGATTTTGCAACCAAATTATGAATAAATACCACACTATAGCATGTAAGCTCTGAGTCATATATGCCTGATGTAGCCCTTCGTTTAATTCTTATAGTTCATCCCATTCAAAATCAATTAGTTTTTATAAAAAAGCTAAGAACGCGGGAATAGGAAAAACATGGGATTATAGTGGAATGTCATCTTGAATCCTACAGGATTGTACGAGTGTTTGATTGTGCATAGAAAAAACGCAGAATTCTTTCAAAGAGGTTTGAGTGGATGGGATGTTTCCTATGAAATCTAGTGCAAATGAATCATATGGAAAAATTCCTATGGTTTACAATCCTACGAATCAAACAACCAAGATAGGAAAAATTCCTAATGATTAGAATCCTCCAAAATTCCTTTGAGAATCCTTTGAATCAAAGAAGCCCTTAATCTATTTTATGATTCATGGAATTGTGCGTTGTAAAGCATAAAGTAAAAACAAATAATGGCAATTCAACTAGAAAAAAGTTTGGGCAGTTATGATACGGAAGATTCTAGAACAAAAGAGAACCACTGTTGTTTTGAGGTTTGTGCATTATGCTTAAGTTCAACCATGGAGTCTGCTAGATTGTACATGTGGCAAAATCCGGTGGGGGGCTAGAAGATGGTGCGAGGGGCCGAGTGGAGGGAGACTATGAAGGAATGCACAAGTGCGAGATCGATATTTAGAGAGAGAGGGGCGAACACGTGCGCTGATGCGCGCAGTGGCGGAGCCATGAAAAATAAATGAGCTAGGGGGCCAAGCATTGCTAATCCTTTACGAGGAGGGTCAATTCATGAACTTAAACCATTTTTAGCAGCAATTGTCTAATGATCACATTCATATTAGCCTTGATATATAGTGATGTTAGGGGGAGGGGGCAGGGCCCTTACTGCCCCCTGTCTTCGCCATTGTGCACGCGTCTGAGAGATGAAGCGGAAGGCATGGATGATGAGAGGGGGACGTTGGATACATAATTAATGTGGGTGTATTAGCTATATATGTTAATCCTATATAGAGAGGTATAGATTGATCGATGTGGACGTGGGAAAGAGGGTGAGACCTCACTGGATATATCGATTGATCGGTTTGTGTGGAAAACTATGAAAGACCTAGCTATATACACACATACATAGAGGAACATCGATCGTTGCGCATGCACGCGTGAGAGATAAAGAATGCTCGGTATGATGGAGAGGGGGATGTGTGTTGGTGTGTGCCTTCATGGGAGACCGACCTGAAGAAAAAGATTGCATGCGTGCGATGGATAATGCCGACTGGTAGTGTGTGTGCATGCATGCACGAGAGAAGGTTAGTGGTACAATTATAAAGAGAAGACTACTGTGTGGGTGTAAAAGAATAGCTAAATAGGTGAGGTCACAATCAATGTAAAGTTGAATTCAAATATTTGAATAAGAGATCCTAATGTTTGAAACCCATACATGCATGAATATAGCGGAGATCTGCGCGGTGTGGTTTGCAAACGAGCATGTTGTAATGTATACACATTGAACAAGGTCAGACTGATTTGAATTTGAGATACCGATGGCAGACATCATTTGGCCACGTCGCATCCGTGCATGGACACACTATTCTAATTGGAGATGATGGGCGGCTTTTGCATCACATATCTATATCTATACCCCTATATATATTATATATTTTTATATTTTTTATATTGTGTGCGGGTAACTTTAACTTTGAAATATGGTCGTTGGATGAGGCGAATCCGATGGTCAAAAGATGGCAAATTTGAGCACTTCTGGCCGTTGGATATCATCTAGATTCCACCTGATTTAGCCACATGTATAATCTAGAAGACTCCATGGTTGAACTTAAGCATTATGCACAAACATCAAAACACAAGCACTTCTTATTTGTTCTAGAATCTTCCGTATCAAAATTGCCCAATTGTTTTTCGACATGATTTGCCATTATTTGTTTTTACTTTATGTCTTACGATGCACAATTCCATGAATCTTAAAATAGATTAGCTTTCTTATAAAACTAGATGATTTTGAATGAAATGAACTATAAGAATTAAACGAACATCTACATCATGCATATATGACTCAAATCTTGCATGCTATAATGTGGTATTTATTCATAATTTGGTTGCCAAATCTCATGCGTGCAATGCACGTGTACCTTACTCTGGTCTAAATGGTGTTTGTGTGTGTGTTGTGCGTGTTGAGGTGCAAATTGTCTTTTTTTGGGTACACGTTAAGCTTGTTCTTCCGAAATTTCAAGCCGCGCCTTGTTATGCCGAAAATTCAAGCTAGCGTCTATGTCTATCGTGCTGGGAAACTCCCGCCTCTTCAACCCGTGCCTTGTTAGCCCGAAATATTTAAGATATATCTTTGTCTTGTTGTGCTCCGACAACTCCCTCCATCTCAACACGCGCCTTGCTATTCCGAAATTACAACGCGCGCGAAAACTCCCACCTCCTGTGAAATCCCGACACATGAAATGCCCGTGGTACCCCTGAACCGAAAGAACTGCCTCAAATTGGTGGGGGTACTCTCGTAACTTACCCCACATTTCGGACAAGCGCGTATCTAAGCCATGGTTCCCCACTGCCATCCCATCCGCCCACCCATTCGTACACCGAGGCCGCGATAACCCACGACGAAATCCCACACCCTGCTCCGTCCGCCACCCAGCCGGAGCCTCTTCCCCGACGACGTCGTCCACAGCAACACCTCGACGTCCCTCATCCACCGTACCGGATGAGGATCTATCATCGATCTCATCGTCCCGCCAGTTCAGCCACACTGTCCTCCACCTCCAAGGAGCTGCCCCGATGTTCCCCTCGTCTTTCGCGCCACCTCCATTCCCACACCGCCGTCTTCACCTGCACCACCGGAAGAGCATCATCATCACCGTTTCCTCGGATGAAGCTGCAGCCTAATCGGCGCCACCAAAGAGGTTGTACACTAATCGCCGCATTTTCTTCTTGATTCGATCTCACGATGCTGCCGGCGCTCGGTCCCGAGCCGACACGGCGCGGCTCCATCCACGGCGGCGTCCACGGCCACTTCCTCCATGGCGTCGCTCCCTCGGCGGCAATGTCCACATCAGTAGGACCTGCTGCTGCTTTAGCTCTCGCTCACGCTGCTGCTCTGCTCTTGCTCTCGTCCCCTGCCTGGTTTGCTCTTGCTATTGCTCTTGCTCGCGCTGCTGCTCTCACTCTTGCTCTTGCTTGCAATGCTACTCCGATTTAGCTACACTTCACTCCGATGTCGCCAGAGTGAAGGAAGAACCAGCCGCAGCGCGGAGGGGAGCTCGCCGGAGAGGTACCCCACTATCTATCTTAGGGTTCAGGATGGGGGCGGAGGTCGCTGGCGGTGGCGTGGGGATCACCGGAGAAAAAGCTCGGCACGGCGGGGCCTAGAGGGATGGCCGGGGCGGTGGCGGACCGGCGGTGGGGAGTGTTTTTGGGGTGGGCGGGGCGGTGCACCACCGACCGCGGGCGGCGGGGGGCTGTTGTTTGGCCAGCTCAGGGGGGTGGAGGTTGAAGATGAACCGCAGGCCCTTGATTTCATATCCAACGGCTGCAAAATCGACTGACCAGAGATGAAAAAGTCAGTCGACCGACGTGTAGCCTCACCTTGCTAGTGCGTTCAGTTTCGACAGCAAAATTCAGTTTCGACAGCAAAATTCAGTTTCGACAGTTAAGTTCAGTTTCGACAGTTAAGTTCACTTTCGACAGTTAAATTCAGTTTCGATAGTTATGTTCAGAGATGAGCGGATGATGTATTTTACATCTAGCACTTTGTGTTTATGTATTTTACGTCATGTATTGGAGATGCTATTAGAATTCCACTCAGGTTAACATTGTTCATTGTCTCTCTTGTCCTGCTTCAGCCTCGGCATCGTACAACTCACCGGAGCTGCTCCAACGACGAAACCCTCCATCATAGCGGAGCAGTACCTCGGGCTCCATCTCCAGACGCCTAAGATCTTCTTCCCCTCCTCCGACAGCCAAGTCAGCCGGAGCATCCTCACCGGCCAACCTAATCACGCTGAGATCGACATGGCTTTGCCAAAGAGGTTGTACACTTGTTGCATCTCTTTTTTACTCTACATGTTATATATATTGTCCACTGAGCACTCGTAGTAACGGGAAATACGATTATTTTATCCTACTATATGACAAGCAGTGAGGTACCAGGCAACTTAGCTATCCGTGATGGACTCTCTTGAACGCCATCATTATTTATCTCTGCGCGTTTGAGCTGTGCATTTGTCGATGGGCCTGGGAGTTGAGCTAGTATGGCAGTGGCCTGGGTCCAAAGTAATAGAAGTAGCACAAAAACATTTTTTAGTGTAGGATTTTCCTTGCTCAAGCCTGCCTACTAGAATCGCCAGTGCTTGAAAGGAAAAGTGAATGAAAAACATCGGAATTGGAAAGTTTCCTATGGTACTACTTTTCATGAATTTGGTGCAAAGGAATGGAGCAAAGGAAAACTGTAGGATTTGTTCCTTTAGTGTCTCCTTGAAAGAAAAACCGTAGGAATTCTAATTTCCACTTCTCCTCCTTTTCATATTCCTATTCATCAAGCACAAGACTAAGAGATAGTAGCATAATAGCATTATAACCGTACATTTTCTTGTGGTTTGACTTAATCTCACCATGCTTTTTTGCATCCTGTGATCTTCCAATTGTTGTGAATCAAACACCCAGATTGGCAGAAATCCTGTGTTTTTAAATTCTCTGTTTTGCACGTGCATTCCTATCCTATTCCTGTCTATTTCCTATCCCTGCATTGTTAGAATCCTCAAATTCAAACAAGCCCTTACTCAATTACTTCTGTTACAGATATGTGTCAAAGAAAAACCTTGTGTGGTTTGTCCTGCTCCTGCGGCGCTGTGTTCCACCCCAGCTCAGCTGCTCCAACGACGGAAGGGTTCACCACAGCAGGGATCTGCTCTCCAGACTGTCTTTCGCCGCCTCAGATCTTCTTCCCCGCCGCCGGCAGCCACGGCAACTGCATTACCATCATCAACTGAGGAGATGACCTTGAGGACTACACGGGTCCGCAAGAGAGGTCGCACTCTTCCGTGTCTGCTTACGTTATGCGTCCTTAATATGATGACATGCTACATTATCGTCGTGTTGACCTATTATACTCCGAGTCAGGTCCAAACTAATGCTGAAACTTGAGTTTTTAAATGGTTGTGGGGTACATATTGGGGCAGCAATCAGTACTATCTGTCTACTATCTGGTTAATCTCCGGTGTCTACTATGAGTTTCATGTTGGGTTCAAACAAACATTAAAGGAGCCATTATCTATATTTTTTAACTAAAGCTATTATCTGCCTGCTATCATTGGTTTGGGTCTATCCACAGTTTGCTACCATCACTCTGGGTTTGTGCATGCACTCCTTACATAATCTCACTATGTTTTATTCCTATGCATGCCAGTTATTGTACACAATGGAACTGATCATGTAGAGCAAAAGAGACGAGCCTTGCGTGGCAATAAAATTTCATGCAGACGTCGTTCCATGGTGGGCGCAAAGGCAGCCCCCCTCCACCCATTTTGGATCGTAATCAAGAGGAAGATAACTGTTATGAGGGGGATTCAGAAGGAGAAGACCACTCCTATTTACCCCATGAGGTCTTCGCTCTAACTTGGCATGCTGATGTTGGTAATATCATGCATATGGTGCCTTGCATTGCTTACTGTATACATTAAAGATGTCATCTGCTTAGTTTAGACATGCTTTGTGTCAATGCCATCTGTTTAGTTTCTTTATCGTATATGTGAATCATGCAATGCCATCTTGTCTAGCCAGGCATCATATATGTGAATTTTGCAATGCCACCCTGGTTAGCCAGTCATCTTATATGTGAATTATATCATGCCATCATTTTTTTATTACGTGTTAAATTTGTCAACAATTTTAGTACATTCAATTACTCTTCCTGTGCATCAGCCATTTGGCACGGTCATGGAAAAATCTGGAGTGGAAACAAGGTCTTCAGAGCAGACAATGCTATCTGACGAAGCGCATGTCTTGCTGGTTACCGATAGCTCCTCAGAGGAGGATTCAGAGACAGATGACCAGTCATATCCCCCCCCCCGAGGTGCATGCCCTAACTTGGCAGGGTTATGTTGCTCATATCGTGCGTATGGTATCTTGCATTGCTATGTCATTTGCTTAGTTTAGACATGCTTTGTGTGAATGCCACCTGTTTAGTGTCTAATTACCATATATGTGAATTATGCAATGCCATCTTGTTGCAAGACATTATATATGTGAATTATGCAATGTTATCTTGTTGCAAGGCATTATGTATGTGAATTATGCAATGCCATGCTGTTTAGGCAAGCGTCATATATGTGAATTATATCATGTCGTCCTTTTTTTGTATTTCTCATTGCTTTTGTAGACAATGTTTGTATATTCAACTGCTCTTCCTGTGCATCATCCATTTGAATTGGTGATGGAGAAATCTGGAGTGAAAACAAGGTCTTCAGAGCAGACAATGCTACCTGTTGAAGCAGATATCTTGCTGGTTATAGATAGCTCTTTAGAGGAGGATTCAGAGGCAGATGACCAGTCCTATTATCCCCCTGAGGTGTATGCTCAAACTTGGCAGGGTTATATTACTCATATAATGCATATTTTGTATTGCAATGCTTAGTTTTTACATGATATACACAATATTGAATGCCATCTCCTTAGTTGACACATCATATATGTGATCGCCCTCTCCTCACTTCCTTAGTATATAAATCATATATTTGAATTATGTCATGCAATGATGTTTACATAGACAGCATATATCTGAATTATGGCATGCCAACCCATTTTCTAAAGACATTATATAGTTATATCATCTCATCCTGTTTACATAGTCATCATATTTAAATTATGTCATTCTATCCGTGAATTATATCATGCCATCATGTTTCCATCGACGACATGTTTGTGATTTATGGCATGCCAACCACTTCAATAGACACATCGTATAGTTATATCATGTCATCCTATTTACATAGTCATCATATTTTGAAGTATGTCATTATATCCTGTTTAGTTAGCCACCATACATGTGAAATTGTGTCATGCTATCCTGTTTAATTAGCCATCATATATGTGAAATTATGTCCTGCTATTCTATTTTCTTAGACAACATAAATGTGAATTATTTCATGCCCTGTTTTCTTCCCTACTATCCATTGCACCTGTCTATCTTACAATGTCTGTACATTCAATTACTTTTCTTGTTTATCAGCCATTTAAATTGGAGGGAGTGATGGCAGTATCTGTGGGAGTACAAACACGGTCTTCAGAAAAGATCGTGCTACCTGTTGATGCAGATAGAACCACGGTTGTACTTGCCCAAGAACCAGCCCCACCACACATAACCCACACTCATGCAGATTGTACCCCTACCCAGTTGGACAGAGAACTAGCTACACCCCTTCTAACCCCAACCCCAGCAGATAAACACCCAGTTCCCGTTGACACAACACCGTCTCCACCACAGAGCACCAAACACGAGTTTTGTCACGGCAGATGTCCTAGAGAAAGGAGTTAGTCGTGGAGCCATCGTGACGGGTTAGCTTGAAGGGGTTAAAGCGGACACAGGGACGCAAGAGAGTTTATACTAGTTCGGCCCCTTCGATGAAGGTAAAAGCCTACGTCTAGTTGTGATGGAATTGATGGGGTTTCGATGACTAGGGAGCAAACAAGCTTCGCCTATGTCTCGAGTTGTTGTCTGTCCTTGAACCGCCGCCGAGTCGTCCCCTTATATACACGGGTGACGCCCGTCGGTTCACAGAGTCCCAACACCAGTCGATATTCGTATCCGGGTTGGTCTCTCCTTATTCCTAACTTACAATACAAGTTTATACAAAAATACCGGTTTACAGCTACAAGTCTTAAACCGACTACGGGCCTTAAGCCCTCATCTATCTTCCTGGGCTTTAGCACTCTTGAACTACTGATGAAGTTGACCCGGCCCAAATAGGTCGGTTTACGCCCAGCAGTAATATCCCCAACATTAGGCCCCAGATTGATTTGAACGGGTTCATGTCAATCCTTTAACAAAAACTTCATCTTCAACATCTTCTCATACATTGGTAAACCGCCATGATGTCATCTTCTCTAATTGCTGTAAACCGGAGTGACGTCACCTGTCATAACAAAGCTATCCATTATGCTTCTTTGTTTAATAGATCTGCGGAAATCAAGGCGACAGCTCCGTTTCATGGCCCCTTGATTGTCGCGCTTGACACATGTCCTTTTGCCTTATAAATAGGACCGAAGGGTCATTTCTATTCTCCCCTTCGTGCCTTTCTTCTTCGTCTTCCTTGCGTCGCCAGCCTCAGAGCTCCGCCGCCGTCGTCGACCTCTGCCTCAACCTTGGCCGCTGCATCAACCTGGGCGCACCAGAGCATCGTGGCAACCTTCCGCGTCTTCCTCAGCTCCGATAAATCTTCTATCCTTTCCCCTGTAGATCTGCTCTAGGGTTTCACAGTTGTTCGGTGTTCATCGTCTGCCTCTTGCTCATACGATAGATCTTTAGATGAATCCGCAAATCTTTATTCTGTGCAATGGTAGTTGTTTAACCTTCGCCTTCACTTACGCATCTCAAAACCATAGATCTATATGTACGTTTTGATCATTGATTCGGTACTGCTCCTTTTGGACCTCTGAATATTTATCTCTTTTCTGAACTTGCTTCAGATCCATCGCTGTAGAGAAATCTTATGAAATCTGTTTCTATAAACTTACTCATTTGCTTCAATGTTTAGACTAGGCGGTTTAACGTTGTAGAAAAATTGCCAAACCGGTATATACCATTAGTCCCCTTGTTGAACCGCTAGATGTTGTTGCTTCATAAAACTCTGGTTTAGATAGATCTGTCTCCGGTTTAACATTGCACATACCAATGTACCTTGATCAATGCATTTTTGAACCGGGATCTTCTACCTTGTAGATTTCATCATGGCCAAGCAAGTATATGAGTGCAATTGGGTTCCTTCTCGCATCACAGAGGCTCAGCTAGACGATTTAGTCCTAATCGGCGCTTTAGGAAGCAAAGATACCATCCATTTGAGGGCTCCTGGCAAAGAATGTCCTCCCACACCTCAAGAAGGAGAGGTCGTTGTTTTCGTAGATCACTTAGCCCGGGGCTTTAAGCCGCCCGGTTCAAAATTTTACCGGGATGTTTTAGCCGATTTCCAACTCCATCCACAAGACACTGGCCCCAACTCTATTACAAATATGTGTCACTTCCAAGTGCTTTGTGAGGCGTTCTTTCAAGAGGAGCCCACAGTGGAGTTGTTCAGAGACCTTTTCCATATAAACCGCCGTACTGAGTTTACTGACGGCTCCAATACGGAGTTGGGTGGCGTGGCGATCCAGAAAAGGAAAGAAGTCACATACCCTCACGCCAAACTGCACAGCCACCCCAAAGAGTGGAATCAGACATGGTTCTATTGCAAAGACACCTCCCCTGCCGGTGAGAATCCCTTGCCTGGCTTTCGTCCGCAGCGGCTCAGCAATACACACCCTTTTCCGCAAAGATTGACTACCCAGGAGAGAAGCAAATATGCTCCTCAGCTGTTGAAGCTCAGAGCCTTTATGGCCAACGGTTTAACAGGGGTTGATCTCGTTCGCTGTTGGATATCATGGAGTATACTGCCCCTTAGTCAGTGCTCCGGTTTGATGTGCGAGTACACTGGCAGTGTTGATGACCCACTGCGACATTCCAAAATCCAGCTCACCAATGAAGAAATCACAGAGGCTGCGAATAAGATGTTGAATGAACCAGAACACATCTGTGCTGAAAACGGCCTGCTTCCCTTCTGTGCCACCAACAAACCGCCAGCTGTAAGACTTTGATTTTTCTTTTTGCTGAATCTGTTATTGATATATCTGGTCATTGTTTAATATCAGTGTCTATGTAATCAAGGCAATGATCCGTTTTGGAGCAAGAAACTGCCGCAGGAGAAACCAGAAAAACCAGACAAACCGGAAAGAGCAACCCGGCAAAAGACTAAAGTTGTGAAGAAGACTGCCCACAGGAAAAGAACCACTACATCCTCTAATACGGCCCCTGATGATGATGTGGATAATCCAGACCTTGAGGTAGAACTTGACTCACTTGGCTTATTTTTGATGCGTCTTATTGATGATGATATTTGTCAGGATGATGCCAAAGCCAGCCACGCTGATGCTGCAGAGGTAATTATTCTCTCTTCCGATTCAGAACCTTTGCCTTCACTAAAAATCCGTCAGGCAAACCGGAAAGTTAAATTTTCTCATCCTCTTACTTATTTGGATCCCAAATTTCTTATGAAGACCCAACAGCACGAAGCTTGTCGCACAACCCGGCATAGCGGCCAGGTAGTTACCTCCACCGGTTTACCGAACAGTCTGCTTTGGAAACGCCGTTCAGAGGTCTCTAATTTGCTTGTCAGTGCTTGTCCTAAAGCGGGCTGCTTTCGTCAACCTCTTAATCCATCTGACTCCGATTACCAGGTTACTTCCCACTCATCTTCTGGCGAGTCATCGGCTACTCAGCTGCCACCGCTCAAAACGGTGCTTGGGTAAGCTATACTTATCATAACATTTGCAGCACATCGCCTTAGAACATATGCTATATTTGATTTTGTTATTCCTTTCAGGGCCAAACCTAGGCCAAGCAAGAAGGCTCGCCTAGACAAAGCGGCCGAAGAAGATGCCGTCCTTGAACCGGGCAAGACACCAGATCTTCAAACGGCTATTCCTGAGGATATACCCAATGATCCACCGCAGCAAGACGACGATCTTATTGCTGAAGAGAGACCTACTGATGCCTCAAGTCCTGTCAATCAGCCCACAGGCTCCATCCGGATTGAGAAATCCACCGGTCCAGCAAAACCTACTAACAAGCCAATAGCCCCAGTGCAAACCGGCGATACCAAGGACGATGAGGTTGTCATTACTGGCACTGTCCATATCGAGCCAAGCAATCCTGTTGCTTTGTCCAAACATTCTGCCAGGGAAGAATTTGCTTCCTTTAGCAAAGGCAAGTGGAATGCTGATCTGGCGACTTACGCTGCTCTGAACGCCCAAGATATCCATTTCGGCTACCTGAACCGGCTGTATACCAGTCGTGACTATGAAGCCGGTCTGGTTAATATGATGAAAGATAAATATGAGGTAACTTCCATATGCTCTTTCCTGCTTGTATGCTTCAATTCTTGCTGACTCTCCTAGTCCCCAAGGGCCGGTTTGTAATCTTCTTTCAAACCGGGACTTACTAATATAAATCTTAATGCTTTGGAATTTGCCGATGTAGCCCCCAAGGGCCGGTTCAACTTAACATAGTTAAACCGGTACTTTAAGTAATTGAGATTGCCGCATCAGAATATATACGAGCAAATAGCCATTAGCCCCCAAGTGCCAAGTTGAATACTTGTATTGATCTTGGGACTTTGTAAGCAATTGAAAGATGAAGATCGAATATGCATTAGCCTCCAAGTGCCAAGTGCATAACTTGTTATGTGGTTAGTACTTCAATCCTTGTACCATTTTGTTGAAGCATATAATTGTCTACATGCAGGCTGAGCTGAAGACGAAAGAAAGCCAAGTCGCCGATCTTCAAGAAAACCTGAAAACCCAACAAGCTGAAACCTCCAAAGCAAAAGAGGAATTAGCCAGCGCTTTAAGCGCCATGGAACAACTTAAGGAGAGCTTCAAGAAGAAGCGGGCGGATTGGGCCACTGAAAAGTCCGCTTTAATCAAACGAGCAAAGGATGCCAAGGCTGCACTAAAACCGGTGGCGGATGAACTGACCAGCATAAAGCGGCACGTGCATGCCATGACCACTGCTATCTTTGGTAAGCCAGTTTGACTTCTGAATTGACTCGGCCTTCTTACAAAGCTGCCAGTTTAACCCTTTACGATATTTCAGGGACACGCATTGGTCACTTGGGGTCAGATGTGCGGAAGAAATTGAAAGCCGCCTACACGTTGGTCGAACAACTGTACACTGGTGCACAGTGGATCATCTATACCGCATCCCACAACAAACCAGCGCCCACTTTGATCCTAGACACTCTGATGAAACTGTCGGTGCTTCCTGCCCGGGTTGAAGAGCTGAAGAAATCTGCTGCTCGAACCGGTGTGATCAATGCCTTAATCCGGGCCAAAGCATGGGTGCCGGATTTTGATCCTATTGAAGCGGCTCAGGGCTATCCCAGCTTGAAGGAAGACGGGTCAGAGTTTGGTGAAGCGGATCTGCGAGCAATAAACCGGGAGGTGCGTCCGCTAGCTTGTCAATTGGCTGAAGAAGCAGACTTGTCTCATTATCAAGCCCAATATGACAATCAGAACAAGCGAATAGCTGCACCAATTCATGAATCGGAAAATCTTATCCCTCCAATCCGTAAGCATACTTATGCTCCCGATATTGACCCGTCATTGCTGATCCATGATGAAGTTTTTTTTCAAGCATTAAAGGGAATCGACTGGACAACTGTTGATTTCCAGCCGTTGGGTAGAGAAACTGAAGCTGAAGCGGCGCAGGATGACCCACAACCATCAGGCCAGGCTGGTGACCAAGCTTGAACCAGAAGCTGGTTTAAAACTGCTTCTCCTTTGCAAAAACAACATTGATCTTATTGTGGGCACCGTGTTGCCTCGTAATAGGCTAGCTGATACTTTTGATGTTGATATGCCTTCGTGCATAATTTGCTCTTCCTTTGGGTGATGAACTTGCCAAAGTACTTTCTGCAATAAAAAATCTTCAAGTGCCACTGCGGTTGTACCGTCAGGCGGAATATGATGTCTGCATACATGAAATCAAAACATCCGAAATTTTTTAAGTATATGACCAAATTTTTGAGATACATAATACCTGCCATCATTGAACGTGAAGTTGGCTCGGCCAATCTTGAAGCGGAGTTTTATAAACCCACACTGTTGGGGGAGATATCAGCTCCCATATATATATGACGCCGATTTACCATGTAAACCGTCCCGGGTTATGATAAACACCGTCTTACTCCATAAGAGGATGTTAACAAAAAAGATCAAACCGGGCAAATAGTCTCTGGATTGAAGTGAACCGTGTTCCTTCAATTGACAGTATGAACCGGTTGAAAACTTTGTCGGTTTAAAGAACGCCATAAAAAGAAAGAAGTATCTTGCAAAGAAAAGTGTGAAGCAAATGCAATGACAAAACTGTTTGCAAAAAAGGTTTATTTGAGCTGATCAGATGGCGTTACCATGGCCGAACATGACCAAGCTCCCGTTAGGTGTAACTATGGTTCTAGTCAGCCAGGTCCCCAAATGAAACTGTGGCATTTATGCCGATCAAGTGGCATGGCAATGGTTCGGGTTCGACCAAGCCCCCAAGTGATTCTGTGGCCTTAGGCCGATCAAGAGGCATGACTAGTTCAGACGTGACCAAGTCCCCAAGTGATCTGGTGGCTCTCGCCTATCAAGAGGTATGGTATTGGTTCGGACACGACCAAACCCCCAAGTGATGTAACATGATGCTTTTAAAAAGCTAACTCAAGGGGTAAACCGGAGGCCGCTTTAGAACAACTCCGTGTAACCACACATGATGTAAAAGAACAGATACCCCGCTTTAGCTGAGGTTCCGGTTTATTATATTTAATCATAATATATACATCGTCGTAATATGTACATAAGTAGAGCCAATGGCTCAGGTATAGTAAGGCCGAAGATGAGCTATGTTCCACGGCCTGTTGGTCTCCTCCTCTGATGTACGTGAGTCCTTATGTTCTCGAATATCGATCAGATAGTATGACCCGTTGTGCAGATTCTTGCTGATCACGAAAGGCCCCTCCCATGGTGGGGATAGCTTATGCATATCAGTCTGATCTTGGATGAGCCGAAGCACCAAATCTCCTTCCTGAAAGGTTCTGGTTCTGACTCGGCGACTGTGATAATGACGAAGATCCTGTTTGTAAATCGCCGATCGGGCGGCTACTATGTCACGCTCTTCATCCAACCAGTCCAAAGCATCTTGTCGTGCTGTCTCGTTGTCCGCTTCAATATAAGCCATCACACGAGGTGAATCATGACGGATATCACTGGGGAGAACTGCCTCCGCTCCATAAACCATGAAAAACGGTGTGTATCCTGTTGATCTGTTGGGTGTTGTATTGATGCTCCATAACACAGATGGTAATTCTTCTACCAAATAACCCGGCGTTCTCTGCAAAGGAACCATGAGCCGGGGCTTGATGCCTCTGAAGATCTCTTGATTAGCTCTTTCTGCTTGACCATTGGACTGTGGGTGTGCCACTAATGAAACGTTGAGCCGGATGTGCTCCCGTTCGCAGAACTCCTTCATGGCACCTTTGGACAAATTAGTACCATTATCTGTGATGATACTGTGTGGAAAGCCAAACCGGAAAATCACTTTTTTAATGAACTGAACCGCCGTGGCCGCATCACACTTGCTAACAGGTTCTGCCTCCACCCACTTTGTAAACTTGTCAACCGCCACCAGGAGGTGGGTCTTCTTATCTTTGGACCTTTTGAAAGGCCCAACCATATCCAGCCCCCAAGTTGCAAACGGCCAAGTAATTGGAATCATTCTCAATTCTTGAGCCGGTACATGAGCACGTGTTGAAAACTTTTGGCAACCATCACATCATCTGACCAGATCCTCCGCATCAGCATGAGCAGTTAACCAATAGAAGCCATGGCGAAACGCTTTAGCCACCGGAGATTTTGAACCGGCGTGGTGACCACAATCTCCTTCGTGGATCTCACGCAAAATTTTACGGCATTCTTCAGGAGACACACAGCGTTGAAATGCTCCTGACACACTGCAATGACGCAACTCGCCGTTGATAATAGTCATGGACTTGGATCGCCGGATTATCTGTCGGGCCAGAGTCTCATCCTCGGGTAACTCGCCTCGGTTCTTGTACGTCAGGTAAGGAAGCATCCAATCCGGAATAACATGAAGAGCTGCCACCAATTGAGCCTCTGGATCAGGAATAGCCAAATCCGCTTCACCAGGGATCTTGGCCGACGGGTTGTGCAGCACATCCAGAAAAACATTGGGCGGGACCGGTTTGCGCTGAGAGCCCAGCCGGCTTAAAGCGTCCACCGCTTCATTTTTCCGCCGGTCCATGTGGTCCACCTGATAGCCTTTAAAATGACCTGCAACAATATCCACCTCACGACGATATGCTGCCATGAGTGGGTCCTTGGAGTCCCAAGTGCCGGACACTTGCTGAGCCACGAGGTCCGAGTCACCGAAACACTTAACTCGACTTAGATTCATCTCCTTAGCCATCCGGAGACCATGGAGCAAGGCTTCATACTCAGCTGCATTGTTAGTACAAGGGAACATTAAACGGAGAACGTAACAAAATGTATCACCTCGTGGGGAAGTTAATACGACTCCAGCCCCCGAGCCTTCCAATTGCCTGGATCCGTCAAAATGGATGGTCCAATATGTGTGATCCGGCTTTTCTTCAGGTGCTTGCATTTCCGTCCAATCTTTGATAAAATCAACAAGTGCTTGAGACTTAACCGCCGTCCGAGGCACATACTTCAAATCATGCGGCCCAAGCTCTATAGCCCACTTGGCAATCCGGCCAGTTGCTTCCCGGTTCTGGATGATATCCCCCAAAGGAGCAGAGCTGATCATCGTAATTGGATGCCCTTGGAAGTATTGTTTAAGCTTCCGGCTTGCCATAAAAACTCCATACACCAGCTTCTGCCAATGTGGATACCTTTGCTTGGACTCAATGAGTACCTCACTGATATAATAGACCGGACGTTGAACCGGATGCTCCTTACCTGCCTCCTTTCCTCCACCACAATAGCCACGCTGACCGCCCGAGCATTAGCAGCAACATATAGCAGTAACGGCTCCTTGTCAATGGGAGCGGCGAGCACACGCGGATTGGCCAATTGCCGCTTTAAGTCCTCAAACGCTTCATCAGCAGCAGAACTCCAGACAAACTGATCCATCTTCTTCAACATCTGATACAAAGGGATTGCCTTCTCACCAAGACGACTGATAAACCGGCTTAACGCGGCAATCCGGCCTGCCAGGCGTTGAACATCATTGATACACTTCGGTTTAGCCAGGGAGGTGATGGCTGTGATCTTCTCCGGATTAGCCTCAATTCCCCTATTGGACACCAGAAAGCCCAATAACTTGCCCGCCGGTACACCAAAGACGCACTTGTCCGGATTAAGCATCATCTTGTATGTCCTCAGGTTATCAAAGGTTTCCTTCAAATCACCCATCAGAGTCTCCTTCTCCCTGGATTTAACCACGATATCATCCACGTAAGCATGTACATTATGGCCAATCTGTTTGTGTAGACAAGTTTGCACACAACGTTGATAAGTTGCCTGGGCACTCTTGAGCCCGAAGGGCATAGACACATAGCAGAAGGCTCCAAAGGGAGTTATGAATGACGTCTTCTCCTGGTCCTTAACTGCCATTTTGATCTGATGATAGCCAGAATATGCATCCAAAAAACTTAAACGCTCACAACCCGCCGTAGCATCAATAATTTGATCAATACGGGGGAGGGCAAAAGGATCTGCGGGACAAGCTTTATTAAGATCTGTGTAATCCACACACATGCGCCAGGTGCCGTTTTTCTTAAGGACCAGCACCGGATTGGCAAGCCACTCAGGTTGAAAAACTTCAACAATAAAGCCAGCTGCTAAGAGCCTGGCTACCTCTTCTCCAATTGCCTTGCGTCTTTCTTCGTTAAACCGGCGGAGGAACTGTTTCACCGGTTTGTATTTAGGATCCACATTGAGGGTGTGCTCAGCGAGTTGCCTCGGTACACCTGGCATGTCAGAGGGCTTCCATGCAAAAATGTCCCGATTCTCACGGATGAACTCGATGAGCGCGCTTTCCTATTTCGGATCCAAATTAGCACTGATGCTGAACTGCTTGGACGAATCGCCCGGTACAAAGTCAACAAGCTTAGTTTCTACTGCCGATTTGAACTTCAGGGCCGGATCATGCTCCGTAGTTGGCTTCTTTAATGGAGTCATGTCCGCCGGATCAACATTGTCCTTATAATACTTCAGCTCCTCGGTGGCACAAACCGACTCTACATAGGCCGCATCTCCTTCCTCGCACTCCAAAGCGATTTTGCGGCTTCCGTGAACCGTTATTGTCCCCTTGTGACCCGGCATCTTGAGCTGCAAATACACATAACAGGGCCGTGCCATAAACTTGGCGTAGGCCGGTCGCCCAAACAGGGCGTGATATGGACTTTGGATTTCACCACTTCAAACGTCAATGTCTCCGACCTGGAATCATGATCATCCCCAAAGGCCACTTCCAGAGCTATCTTACCAACCGGATATGCTGATCTTCCAGGTACTACACCGTGGAACACCGTATTAGACGGTTTGAGATTTTTATCTGTTAGTCCCATACGACGGAAGGTCTCATAGTACAAGATATTAATGCTGCTCCCTCCATCCATGAGCACCTTGGTGAACTTGTAACCTCCCACCTGAGGCGCCACCACCAGAGCCAACTGACCCGGATTATCAACCTGGGGAGGGTGATCCTCTCTGCTCCATATGATTGGCTGTTCAGACCAATGTAGATAACGGGGTATGGCCGGTTCAACAGAGTTGACCGCCCACCTCTGAACCTTCCGGTCTCGCTTGTCCAAGCTAGTGGTGAAGACATGGTACTGCCCACTACTCAACTGCTTTGGGTTGCTCTGGTAACCTGACTGTTGCTGCTGTTGGTTGTAACCACCCTGGTTGTTCTGACTATTTTGACCATTATGTCCGCCCGGATTACCATTAAATCCTGAACCGGAATTTCCTCCACCGTAACCCGGCCCGGATCCTGAGCCACCGCCGGAGCCGTGATCATATCGGAAAGCATTAGAATTCTTGAACTCCTGCATAATGAAGCAATCCTTCCAAAGGTGGTTTGCTGGCACCTCCTTCGTCCCATGTCTTGGACAGGGCTGGCTTAGCGGATAGTTTAGGCGGTCCGGGTTAGGGTTGGGTGCCCCATTGCGATTTTTCGGTTTACCCTTGCGTCGCTGGCCATTGTCATGCGTGTTGGTATTAGCCACAAAGTCCATGTTACCATCCGCTTTACGCTTGCCTCCACCACCATTGCCTGTCCAGTGATGCTGCTGACCTTTGGAGTTGTTGTTCCTCTTTCCCTTCCTTGTCTTGTCATCATCAAATTCGGGATCCTTGGTACTATCAGAATCAGCATATTTCACCAAAGCAGCCATGAGGGTCCCCATGTCAGTGCAATGACGCTTCATCCGTCCCAACTTCAGCTTTAGGGGCCCAAACCGGTAGTTGCCTTCTAGGGTTAATACTGCGGTGTCAGCGTTGATGCGGTCTGATGAGTGCAACACTTGTGAAACCCGGCGCACCCAATGAGTCCTTGACTCTCCTTCCTCCTGGACGCAGGCAGCTAAGTCCACTATCGACATAGGTTGTTTACATGTATCCTTGAAATTGCTGATAAACCGGGCTCGTAATTGGGCCCATGAACTGATAGAATTAGCCGGCAAGCTTTTTAACCAAGTACGGGCTGTTCGTTCAAGCATCATGGTGAATTATTTCGCACACGCCGCGTCATCCACATCAAGAATCTCCATGGCCATCTCATAGCTCTCCACCCAAGTCTCTGGAGGTTGATCCGCCATGTAATTTGGTACCTTGCGCGGGCCTTTGAAATCCTTGGGCAGGCGCACATTGCGTAAAGAGGGGATAAGGCAAGGCACCCCCAAAGAACTAGAAGTAACACCAGGTTCGATCGAGATAGTTGGGTGAACCGGCGTGAGCTGCCGAGCCTGATGTTGTGCGGCTAACTCGGCCTCCCTGCGTGCTTGGGCCCGGTCCACCACTTCCTGAGTGTTATCAGCACCGCCCGCTGGGTTGTTGCCACGGGGTGCTCCACGTCGTTCATTACTCGACACTGCCGGTTCATCCATATGTCTGCTATAGCTCCAGCTTGGACGGGGGGTCGAGTGGATCCGGTCGCGGCTGTACAAGTACGCTTCCTGTTGGACCAAAGCTGTCCTCAGAAGCTCCTTGACCCGTCGCGTCTCTACTGCCAGCGGCGAGTCACCTTCAATTGGAATGGCCTCCAGCCATGCAGCAGCGGCAACGAGATTGTCCATCGGGTTGGAGTAGTGACCCGGAGGTGTTAAAACAGCCTGAGGTATAACGGTGTTTTGACGAGGTGGGTCCATCTGACAAGGCTGAACCGGTGCACCTGTCCCAGGAGCTTCCGCCCGGTTTCCCTCCAGCGGATTGCCGGTTCTTGCTCCTGGAGTGTTGAAAAGGTCTCTAGCCTCGAAAACCGGAGGCAAACAGGATCTGTGCTTCCTCCTCATGACTTCCTGCGACGCGCTCTGGTCCAACATGAGCCTATAGGCCTGTGCATCTAAAGCGGCCCGCTCTGTGGCCATCCTGGTGTCCTCAGCTGCCAGATCCGCCTTGGCCTGGGTGATCTGTTCCTTTATCTTTGCAATCTCCGCGTTGTGGACGTCCTGATCCGCCGGATTAGCTTCCGCCATAAGCACAACCAATGCATCAAAGAGCTCTGATAGAACTTGAGCCGGCGGGCGCACAGGGCCTCCTACCCCGGCAGCCATCACCGCTGCTGAACCAGAGGTTGTTGCCGCAGCGGTCGAAGAATGAAGCGCTGCTTGTGTGCCAGCCATGAATATTCCAACCCGGTTGGGCAGATCAGAGGGGTCCGGAATACTTTCACCATCGGAACAGCCCCCAATCCGGCCGTCTTGTAGCTGATAAAGAGATTCGGTTTCTCCGGTCGATGACTCATCATCGGAACAAACGACGGTCTCGCCGCGAGATTCCGATCCATCCTCATAACTTCCTCCATGGATGACTCCCATGAAGGCACGCTTTATGGCCGGTTTAACCCGGGCGGATCGTGCACGCTGAGCCGTCTCGACGAGGTCGGTGCAGATGTCCGGCTCAGGGCCCGGTTCACCAATCTTGCCAATGAAAACGTGAATGCCACCAAAGGGGGCCCGGTACCCGTACTAAACTGAGCCGGCCTCGGGGCCCCAGCCTGCGTCGTCGATGTAGAGCTTGCCGCGACGACTCTTAGTCATCCGGCCTACAGCATAGCCCTCGAGTCCTTTAAAGCGGCCCTCCAAGAACCTGAAACCATCATGCGATAGCCCCACGGTGGGCGCCAACTATCGTGGTTTTGTCACGGCAGATGCCCTAGAGAAAGGACTTAGTCGTGGAGCCATCGCGACGGGTTAGCTTGAAGGGATTAAAGCGGACACAGGGACGCAAGAGAGTTTATACTAGTTCGGCCCCTTCGATGAAGGTAAAAGCCTATGTCTAGATGTGATGGAATTGATGGGGTTTCGATGACTAGGGAGCAAACAAGCTTCACCTATGTCTCGAGTTGTTGTCTGTCCTTGAACCGCCGCCGGGTCATCCCCTTATATACACAGGTGACGCTCGTCGGTTCACAGAGTCCCAACACCGGTCGATATTTGTATCCGGGTTGGTCTCTCCTTATTCCTAACTTACAATACAAGTTTATACAAAAATACCGGTTTACAGCTACAAGTATTAAACCGACTACGGGCCTTAAGCCCTCATCTATCTTCCTGGGCTTTAGCACTCTTGAACTACTAATGAAGTTGACCCGGCCCAGATAGGCCGGTTTACGCCCAGCAGTAATATCCCCAACAGTTAGTAAGGCAACTGCAGTGCCCAAATCACGACGACCACCACTCTGAACCCGAAGTCAACGCTTAAAGCAGAAGAAGAATTGTTCTCAGGTCAGGTTCCGTAGCTATGGTTCATACTACTTTGCTCTTGCATCACTGTATTTACTGATACCAACTAATTTCAAATTTGAAGGATGCAATTGAAACTCCAATGGCGCAACAGGTATGTTTTAAACCTGTTTCTTCAACGTGTTTGGTTGTTTGCTGTTGTAACTTGCTCTATGTTGATTTCAGTTTCAATTGAATAAACAGTTATGTTCTCATGCCATGCACATTACAAGTGTTGTTATTGTTATGTAGTTTCCCACACTTATATTCTGTCTATGCTGCTTTGTCTTAAATAGATATGATTCGAACTGTATCTATCTTGATTTGGCAACATAAACTAGAATGATATAGACCATACAGTGACCATACTACATAGATATATGTTTGTTTCATGCTGTTATCCTGTCCACCTTACTACTGAACTGGTTTACCAAAATGAGTTTCATATAATACATTGTAAACCTAAGATGTGTTTGTTTGTTTCTCTTTTAGAACGCGGATAAAATATTGGAGAAGAGTACCCTGTTATGCAATGGTAAAGGAAGTAATGCAGATAAGGTTCAAGATAGTGAGACATCCCTGTTGGTCTCCAAGAAAGCTGATAAAAACTATATTGAAGACACTGAGACAACCCCAAAGTCCTGTATTGATGTAGTGTTCGAGTTACTGGCTACCACTGTTGGCACCAGCTCTTTGAACTCATTGCCTGAATCAGTTCGGCTTCTTGAGTCTCAACTTCAAGTTGAAAGACATCAATCAGATGTTATGCGACAAGAAGCCGAAGGACTGAGGAAGTCCCTGCAGAATTCAGATGCATACTTTCTGGTGCAACAGCAAGCGCTGGATGACTTAAGCGCCAAACAAGAGAAACTTAATAAGCTTGCTAAGCATCTTGCCAGCATTATGGGTACCCAGGATATTGTTTCTTGAGCTCTTCTGAAGTGGTTTCAGTTCTGGACTTGTTTTGCTGTGGCGTTTATATGCTGCTATGTTCCCTATATTTGCACTGGTGGCGAACTTTGATGCCCAGTGGATGTAATATGTGTAATAGCCGTGATAGCCTAGTGTAAGTTCCTTGCTTATTTATTTCCTTGTTGTCTTGTTTATTTGTTTGCTTGTAGTCAATGCAGTTCTTTTTCTGCGGTTTGCTACTGGTTGCAATAACCTATTTTTTAAAACTAGGCCACAATAACCATGGGCTAATATTTACTGTAGTGACACTGGGCCTCCTACGGGACATAGAAATAGTGGGCCGTCTAAGGGCCGTAGAAACAGTGGGCCTTCTACAGCCGTAGAAATAGTGGGCCTTCTACGGGCCGTAGAAACAATGGGCCTTCTACGGGCCATATCATCAATGGGCCTTCTACGGGTCGTATCATCAATGGGCCTTATACGGGCCGTATGATCGATTGGCCAAACATGGGCCAAACAGACCGCATTCTGGCTGTAAACGGGCTAGAGTTGGAATCGTCCGTTCATGGGCCGACCATAACGGGCCATCATTAATAGGCCGTATTTGATGATCCTATGAAAACGGCCCAACGTATTAACGGACCACAAACGGGCCGACTGTAACCACGGGCTAATTTTGGCCCACAAGCAGAAAATGACAGTAACGGGCCATAAGTAAACGAATGCTGGAAATAGCCCAAGAATAAATGGGCTCTGAGAAGGCCGAAAGATAACATGGGCTGGAGACGGACCAACGGAATAACGGGCCGTTAATGGGTATAAAGTGATACATTGTTCATTACGGGCCAGTTTCACCACGGGCCGTTAATGGGTGTAAAGTGATACATTGTTCGTTACGGGCCAGTTTCAGCACGGGCCGCTAATGGGACAAGAGTTACAAAGGGCCTCATATGGGCCGAAAGACGTCATGGGCTATACATGGGCCAGAAGTGAAAACGGGCTGGAATCATATTGGACGGCCCAGATGACGCTACTGGGCCTAATTCGGATAGGGCGTAACGGGTCTTGGGTTAGTGGGCTGTAAATGGGCTATATGCGAACAGGCCGTTAACATGCTTTCCATCGGCCGGCCCGCCAGCTTTTGACCAAGTCAAATGGGTCGGCCTTTTCACAGGAATGGGCCACTGTTGGGCCGTGCCACGTGTCGACATATCATAGGCGCCTTCTGTCCAGTGAGTGGATGACATCTGTCCCAATGATGAGCCGACACGTGTTTCCTCTAGCCAATGATGATTTTACACGTGGAAAATCCCCATTGGTCGGGGCTGTTAACAGGTTATTGGATCCAAAACCCGACCCGATAGCTTAACGGCGTTCCATTACGGTGGATGCCACGTGTCGGCCACCCTTGACGAAAGCACTTCTGTGACGCGTGATTTATTGTCATGGAAGTGGACACTTCTGTGATGATAATTTTGGTAATGTCATGGAACACTTCTACGACAGCACAGGTATGACTATCTTGATTCTGTCATAAATTTGTCATGGATGTGCATGCATGACAAAAAAAGCGACCTACTGTGACAAACATGTATCATCACGGAAGTGTATTTTTTTGTAGTGATGGTTTTATATAGACTTTTGGAGAAGCCTGTATTTACAAGAAAGTGAGTGGGAGCTCTGTAGCATTTCTAATATTATATGTGTATGACATATTGTTGATTGGAAATGATATAGAATTTCTGGATAGCATAAAGGATATTTGAATAAGAGTTTTTCAATGAAAGACCTCAGTGAAGCTGCTTACATATTGGGCATCAAGATCTATAGAGATAGATCAAGACGCTTAATTGGACTTCCACAAAGCACATACCTTGACAAAATTTTGAAGAAGTTCAAAATGGATCAGGCAAACAAAGGGTTCTTGCCTGTGTTACAAGATGTGAAGTTGAGTAAGACTCGATGCCCGACCACTGCAGAAGATGGAGAGAAAATGAAAGATGTTCCCTATGCTTCAGCCATAGGCTCTATCATGTATGCAATGCTGTGTACCAGACCTGATGTGTGCCTTGCGATTAGTTTAACAGGGAGGTACCAAAGTAATCCAGGAATGGATCACTGGACAGCGGTCAAGAACATCCTGAAATACCTGAAAAGGACTAAGGATATGTTTCTCGTTTATGGAGGTGACAAAGTGCTCATTGTAAATGGTTACGTTGATGCATGCTTTGACACTGATCCGGGCGATTCTAAATCGCAAACCGGATACGTGTTTATATTGAATGGTGGAGCTGTCAGTTGGAGAAGTTCTGATCAAAGCGTCATGGCGGGATCTACGTGTGAAGCGGAGTACATTGCTGCTTCGGAAGCAGCGAATGAAGGAGTCTGGATGAAGGAGTTCATATCCGATCTAGGTGTCATACCTAGTGCATCGGGTCCAATGAAAATCTTTTGTGACAATACTGGTGCAATTGCCTTGGCAAAGGAATCCAAATTTCACAAGAGAACCAAGCACATCAAGAGATGCTTCAATTCCATCCGCGATCAATCCAGGTGGGAGACATAGAGATTTGCAAGATACATACAGATCTGAATGTTGCATACCCATTGACTAAGCCTCTCTCAGGAGCAAAACATGATCAGCACCAAGGCTCCAAGGGTGTTAGAATCATTACTGTGTAATCTAGATTATTGACTCTAGTTCAAGTGGGATACTGAAGGAAATATGCCCTAGAGGCAATAATAAAGTTATTATTTATTTCCTCATATCATGATAAATGTTTATTATTCACGCTAGAATTGTATTAACCGGAAACTTAGTACATGTGTGAATACATAGACAAACAGAGTGTCACTAGTATGCCTCTACTTGACTAGCTCATTAATCAAAGATGGTTAAGTTTCATAAGCATAGACATGAGTTGTCATTTTATTAACGGGGTCACATCATTATGAGAATGAAGTGGTTGACTTGACCCATTCCATTAGCTTAGCACTTGATCGTTTAGTTTGCTGCTATTGCTTTCTTCATGACTTATACATGTTCCTATGACTATGAGGTTATGCAACTCCCGATTATTGGAGGAACACTTTCTGTGCTACCAAATGTCACAACGTAACTGGGTGATCATAAAGGTTCTCTACAGGTGTCTCCGATGGTACTTGTTGAGTTGGCATAGATCAAGATTAGGATTTGTCACTCCGATTGTCGGAGAGGTATCTCTGGGCCACTCGGTAATGCACATCACTATAAGCCTTGCAAGCATTGTAACTGATGAGTTAGTTGTGAGATGATGTATTACGGAACGAGTAAAGATACTTGCCGGTAACGAGATTGAACTAGGTATTGAGATACCGACGATCGAATCTCGGGCAAGTAACATACCGATGACAAAGGGAACAACGTATGTTGTTATGAGGTTTGACCGATAAAGATCTTCATAGAATATGTGGGAGCCAATATTAGCATCCAGGTTCCGCTATTGGTTATTGACCGGAGACGTGTCTCGGTCATGTCTACATAGTTCTCAAACCCGTAGGGTCCGCACGCTTAAAGTTCGGTGACGATCTGTATTATGAGTTTTTGTGTTTTGATGTACCGAAGGTAGTTTAGAGTCCCAGATATGATCACGGACATAACGAGGAGTCTCGAAATGGTCGAGACGTAAATATCGATATATTGGCGACTATATTCGGACACCAGAAGTGTTCCGGTTGGTTTCGGAGAAAACCGGAGTGCCGGAGGGTTACCGAAACCCCCCAGGAGAAATAATGGGCCTTATGGGCCTTAGTGGAGAGAGAGAGAGAGGGCTGGCCTAGGGCAGGCCGCGTGCCCCTCCCCCTCTGGTCCCAATTGGACTACGAGAGGGGGCGGCACCCCCTTTCCTTCTCCCATTCCCCCTTCCTTTCCCCCTCCTAGTAGGAGTAGGAAAGAGGGGAGTCTTGCTCCTACTAGGAGGAGGACTCCTCCTCCTGGCGCGCCTACAGGGGCCGGCCGGCCTCCCCCCTTGCTCCTTTATATACGGGGGCAGGGGCACCTCTAGACACACAAGTTGATCGGTTGATCTCTCCCAGCCGTGTGCGGTGCCCCCCTCCACCATAATCCACCTCGATCATATCGTATCGGTGCTTAGGCGAAGCCCTGCGTCGGTAGCATCATCATCACCGTCATCACGTCGTCGTGCTGACGAAACTCTCCCGTGAAGCTCTACTGGATTGGAGTTCGTGGGACGTCATCGAGCTGAATGTGCTGAACTCAGAGGTGCCATGCGTTTGGTACTTGGATCGGTCGGATCGTGAAGACGTACGACTACATCAACCGCGTTGTGATAACGCTTCCGCTTTCGGTCTAGGAGGGTTGATACGTCTTCGTCGTATCTACTTTTCGAAACACTTTTGCCCTTGTTTTGAACTCTAACTTGCATGATTTGAATGGAACTAACTCGGACTGACGCTGTTTTCAGCAGAATTGCCATGGTGTTATTTATGTGCAGAAACAAAAGTTCTCAGAATGACCTGAAACTTCATAGAACATCTTTTCGGAAATAATAAAAAATCCCTACAAAAGATGAAGACCAGGGGGCCCACCACCTGTCCACAAGGGTGGGGGCGCGCCCCCTACCTCATGGGCCCCCTGGAGCTCCTCTGACCTCAACTCCAACTCTATATATTTGGTTTCGGGGAGAAAAAAATCAGAGAGAAGGATTCATCGCGTTTTACGATACAGAGCCGCCGCCAAGCCCTAAAACCTCTCGAGAGGGCTGATCTGGAGTCTGTTCGGGGCTCCGGAGAGGGGAATCCATCCCCATCGTCATCATCAACCATCCTCCATCACAAATTTCATGATGCTCACCGCCGTGCGTGAGTAATTCCATCGTAGGCTTGCTAGATGGTGATGGGTTGGATGGGATCTATCATGTAATCGAGTTAGTTTTGTTAGGGTTTGATCCCTAGTATCCACTATGTTCTGAGATTGATGTTGCTATGACTTTGCTATGCTTAATGCTTGTCACTAGGGCTCGAGTGCCATGATTTTAGATCTGAACCTATTATGTTTCATCAATATATGAGAGTTCTTGATCCTATCTTGCAAGTCTATAGTCACATATTATGTGTTATGATCCGTTAACCCCGAAGTGACAATAATCGGGATACTTACCGGTGATGACCATAGTTTGAGGAGTTCATGTATTCACTATGTGCTAATGCTTTGTTCCGGTACTCTATTAAAAGGAGGCCTTAATATCCCTTAGTTTCCATTAGGATCCCGCTGCCACGGGAGGGTAGGAAAAAATATGTCATGCAAGTTCTTTTCCATAAGCACGTATGACTATATTCGGAATGCATGCCTACATTACATTGATGAACTGGAGGTAGTTCTGTGTCACCCTAGGTTATGACTGTTACATGATGAACCGCATCTGGCATAATTCTCAATCACTGATCCATTGCCTACGAGTTTTCCATATATTGTTCTTCGCTTATTTACTTTTATGTTGCTATTGCTATCATCAATACAAAATACCAAAAACATTACTTTTGCTACGGTTACCTTTTGCTATCGTTACCAATACTATCATATTACTTCGCTACTAGATACTTTGCTGCAGATATTAAGTTATCCAGGTGTGGTTGAATTGACAACTCAGCTGCTAATACTTGAGAATATTCTTTGGCTCCCCTTGTGTCGAATCAATAAATTTGGGTTGAATACTCTACCCTCGAAAACTATTGCGATCCCCTATACTTGTGGGTTATCAAGACTATTTTCTGGCACCGTTGCCGAGGAGCATAGCTCTATTCTTTGAGTCACTTGGGATTTATATCTGCTTATCATTATGAAGAACTTGAGAGATCCAAAAACCAATATTTATCCCTCAACTACGAGGGGAGGTAAGGAACTGACATCTAGCTCTGCACTTGATCCACCTTCTGTTTTGAGTAAGCTTGCAACACCTAAACCTGCTTCTGCTATCCGTTCTGATATGTCGCATGTTATTGATGATGCCACTTCTGCTATGCATGATACTTATCATGAAACTACTTCTATGCTTGATACTACTGTGCCACTTGGTGAATTTCTTGATGAACAACTTGCTAGGGCTAGAGAGAATGAAAATATTGAATCTGATAATACTGATGAAAATGATGATGAAGATTCACCTGTTATTCCTAAGGGTTATGTTTTTTATAAAGAAGCTTCTTTAGCTATTTTAGCTTGCAAAGATAGATACGAACTCAAGAGGTTATTAGCTAAATGGAAGCAGCAATCTCTGAATGATAGAATGAAACCTGACCCTGCTTTTGCTACTTCACCTATCTGTGTTACCGATAAGGATTATGAATTCTCTGTTGATCCTGATATAATTACTTTGGTTGAATCTAATCCTTTTCATGGCTATGAATCTGAAACTGTTGTGGCACATCTTACTAAATTAAATGATATTGCCACCCTGTTCACTAAAGATGAGAGAACTTGCTACTTTTATATCCTTAAAATATTTATGTTCTCATTAAAGGGTGATGCTAAGATATGGTTTAATTCTCTTGATTCTGGTTGTGTGCGTAGTGCCCAGGATATGATTTATTACTTCTCTGCTAAATATTTCCCTGCTCATAAGAAACAAGCTGCTTTAAGGGATATATATAATTTTGTGCAAATTTAAGAAGAGGGTCTCCCACCAGCTTGGGGGAGGCTTCTCAAGTTACTTAATGCTTTGCCCGATCATCCTCTTAAGAAAAATGAAATACTTGATATCTTTTATAATGGACTAACCGATGCCTCCAGAGATTACCTAGATAGTTGTGCTGGTTCTGTTTTCAGGAAAAGAACACCGGATGAAGCTGAAATTCTATTGAATAATATGTTGACAAATGAAAATAATAGGACACCTCCTGAGCTAGTTCCTGAGCCTATTCCTAAACCAACTCCGAAGAAGAGGGGTATTCTATTTCTCAGTCCTGAAGATATGCAAGAGGCAAAGAAATCTATGAAAGAAAAAGGTATTAAAGCCGAAGATGTTCAGAATTTACCTCCTATTGAAGAAATACATGGTCTTAACTTACCGCCTGTTGAAGAAACATATGATCTTAATCCATTACCTATTGAAGATATACATGGTCTTGATAACCCAACACAGGTAGTAAAGGTAAATTCTCTCTATAGATATGATAAAGCTGAAATCCCATTTACTAAATTTGCTAGCCCATGCTTAGATGAGTTTGATAAATTTATGGCCAAGCAAGAAGCCTTTAATGATTATTTTGGTAGACAATTGAAATACAATTCAAATATGCTTGAGCACTTAGGTGATTATATGCCTAATGTCAAAGGTGAACTTAAACTTATTAGTAAACATGCTTCTATGGTTACCACTCAAGTAGAACAAGTAATTAAAGCTCAAAATGATTTGCTCAATGAATTGAATAGTACGAATAATGATAATGTTGTTAGAGTGGCTACTAGAACTAGTAGAATGACTCAGGAACCTTTGTATCCTGAAGGCCACCCTAAGAGAATTGCGCAAGATTCTCAGAGAGATAATATAGATGCACCTAGTCCTTCTAATAGGAAGAAAAAGAAAAATGATAGGACTTTGCATGCTTCTAGTAAACCTATTACTGAAACACCTGAGAATTCAAATGATATTTCTATCTCTGATGCTGAAACACAATCTGGTAATGAACCTGAAACTAGTGATAATGTTAATGATAATGTTCATGATGATGCTCAACCTAGCAATGATAATGATATAGAAATTGAAACTGCTGTTGATCTTGATAACCCACAATCAAAGAATCAACGTTATGATATGAAAGACTTTGTTTCTAGGAAACATGGTAAAGAAAGAGAACCATGGGTTCAGAAACCCATGCCTTTTCCTCCAAAACCATCCAAGAAAAAGGATGATGAGGATTTTGAGCTCTTTGCTAAAATGATTAGACCTATCTTTTTGCGTATGCGATTAACTGATATGCTCAAAATAAATCCTTATGCTAAGTATATGAAAGATATTGTTACTAATAAAAGAAAGAAACCAGAAGCTGAATTTCCACCATGCTTGCTAATTATACTTTTGAGGGTGGAATACGAAAGAAAGTTGGAGATCCAGGAGTACCCACTATACCATGCTCCATTAAGAGAAACTATGTTAAAACTGCTTTATGTGATCTTGGAGCCGGTTTTAGTGTTATGCCTCTCTCTTTATATCGTAGACTTGATTTGAATAAGTTGAAACCTGCTGAGATATCTTTGCAAATGGCTGATAAATCAACTGCTATACCTGTCGGTATTTGTGAGGATGTGCCTGTTGTAGTTGCAAACGTTACTATTTTAACGGACTTTGTTATTCTTGATATTTCCAAGGACGATAGTATGTCTATTATTCTTGGAAGAACCTTTTTGAATACTGCAGGGGCTGTTATTGATTGCACTAAAGGAAATGTCACTTTTCATGTTAATGGTAATGAGCATACGGTACACTTTCCGAGGAAACAACCTCAAGGCCACAGTATCAATTCTATTGGAAAAATTCCATCGATTATATTTGGAGGTTTTGAATTTCCTCTTCCTACTGTCAAGAAGAAATATGATATTCTTATTATTGGGGATGCGCATATCCCCGTTGAGGTAACATAGTGTTATTTTAAATTTCTCTGGTTCCATGTTATTCGGAATGAGTTCGTTAACAAGACTTGATCAACCTTGTTAGTGGATTCCTTTTGATGAGCATGAGATGGATGAAACTAGAAGGCACAACCTTTTGTATCCCACTTTTACTTTCTGTTATTTATATTAAATAAAATAAAAATAGTATTTTCTGTCTGTTATCTAATTTATCCATGCAATATAAAAATACCCCAAAAATAAAAGTTCTCCAAATGCCCTGAAATTTAAATATGATTTTTTTCTGGAATATTTGAGAATATTTGGCACTGAGAACACAACAGGAGGAGCTGGCACCTGGCCACGAGGGTCAGGGGCGCGCCCTACCCCCCTGGGCGCGCCCCCTGTCTCGTGGGCCCATGGTGGCCCTCCTCCACTTATCCTTTCACCCACACACTCCTTCTTCCTCCCACAAACACGAATATCTAGCTCAAACCTGAGTCCAAGCTCATTTTGCTGCCATTTTCGATCTCCTTGCTCAAAGCACCTATCAACAAACTGCTTGGGGAGATTGTTCCTTGGTATGTGACTCCTCCATTGATCCAATTAGTTTTTGTTCTAGTGCTTTATTCATTGCAAATTTGTGCTGCCTAGGTGACCATGTTCTTGAGCTTGCATGTCAAATTTATATGGTTCCAAGTAGTTTTGATGCATGATATAGGCTCTAGGCACTTGTATGAGTAGTTGCTATCAATATTACTGAGTTTGGTTCACTTTCATTTTTGAAGTTACTAAAAATTTCAGAATTTTTCAGAAAATGATGAAGAGATTTTTGAGGGGCTCATCGAGTCGAAGCTCAAGGGAAAAGCAAAATGAAGAGGCACAGAAGCCCAAATATAATTTGCCTCGCACCATGGAGGTTAGGCCATGTGAATGGCCCCCCGATGATTTCTTGAGAGCCACCGGGATTTATGAGGATTTTTATGAATTGGCTAAGAATGCAGGCCTCACCGACTTCCTCCACGACCAACGTGAACAGTATCTCTTACTCACCAATACTTTTGTGCAAAACTTCTACTATTATCCTAGGGAATCACCTCATTCAGTAGAGTTTCATTTATATGATGTGGTTAAGAAGATGTCACTTTATGATTTTTGTCGGGTTTGTTTGATCCCTTTAGAGGGCAAAATAGAGGAACCACATCGTGACGATGTGGATGGGTTTATTGATACCATCACCATAGGGGAAACGAGGAAGGTTTGCGATGCACGAATCACTAGCATACATTTTCCTGTTTTACGCTACTTTGCAATATTTGCTAGTAGTTGCTTAATTGGTCGCAGAAACTGTGGAAACCTTAGTGTTCCTGATATTATTATTTTGTTTCACGGGTTATTCTGTGATAACTCTGTGAGTATGGGCGGTATTATTGCTAAATGGTTGAGTCTGGACCGTACAAAGGGCCCCATCTTTGGTGGTATCTATGCTTCACGCCTAGCCCCACATTTTAACATACTTATTAGGCATTATGAGAAGGAAGAATTACCTCGTGTTTATTTAGATTATAAGAGTATGGTAGCACATGATTTCATTATAAAGAACAGGGAAGGGGAGCTTAAATACAAATTGTTCTTTGATAAACATCATCCGGAGACTATTACCTTGCCTGCTCCTTCCTTGTTTGATTTATCTGCAGGCCAGTACCTCGCCTCGTCGGAGGACATTCACGCCTACCGGAACCCTGCACCAGCCGTAGAGCCAGAGTCGGAACCACAAGTTAATCCTCCATGACAGTCTAATTACCATTGGGATACGGAGATGATTGCCAACCAGTGGCAGTCAGAGTCTTCTTCATCTCAGTACGACCCCAACTACTATTATGGATATCCGCCAAGCCAGCCATGGCCATAGACCAACTTAGGCTAAAAGCCTAAGCTTGGGGGAGTATGTATTTCTCACCGACATTACATTTATGTTCACACACTCATTGCTAGATGTCGGTGCTCATACTTTTTCATTGCATCATCCATTTATTTCCTTTTTATGCTTTCTTCTTGTGTGTTTAATAAACCTTAAGAAAAACCAAAAAATTTAGTTGTAGCTTTTAATTAGTTTACTTTCCATGCTTGTAGTAATAATTAAAAAGAAAACCCAAAAATATTTCCTGTTCTTCTTTTGCTTGTTGGGAGCTTTCCCGTGTAAATAGTTTTATTTATTTTCTTTTCTTTGGCGGTCAATAGGAGAAGACCATAATTAAATTGTTGAAGTGGCTCTTATATGCATTATTGTTGATCTAACAAAAGAGCCCATATTGCCTTGTCTTCTCCTATTTATTGAATGCTTGCAGATTCCAGCTTAGTCCAATGCACATGCACTATTATTATTATTATTCACATCGTTCGGTCGTGCAAGTGAAAGGCGGTTATGACGATATATGATGGACTGACTGAGATGAGAAAAGCTGGTATGAACTCGACCTCTTTTGTTTTTGTAAATATGATTAGTTCATTGTTCCTGATTCAGCCTATTATGAATAAACATGTTTGCAATGACAACTAGAGATCATAGTTTCTTGTGCCATGCTTGATTAGCTATGAGTTATAATGGTTTACCTTGCGTGCCAACATGCTATTAAAATGGTTATGATGTGGTATGATAGGGTGGTATCCTCCTCTGAATGATTTAAGTGACTTGACTTGGCGCATGTTCACGCATGTAGTTGAAACAAAATCAACATAGCCTTCACGATATTTATGCTCATGGTGGATTATATCCTACTCATGCTTGCATTCGGTGTTGATTAATTTTAATGCATGTTCATGACTGTTGTCGCTCTCTAGATGGTCGCTTCCCAGTATTTTGCTAGCCTTCACCTGTACTAAGCGGGAATACTGCTTGTGCATCCAATCCCATAAACCCCAAAGTTATTCCAGATGAGTCCACTATACCTACCTATATACGGTATCTACCTGCCGTTCCAAGTAAACTTGTATGTGCCAAACTCTAAACCTTCAAATAAATATCCTGTTTTGTATGCTCGAATAGCTCATGTATCAACTAGGGCTATCTGTATCTTCCATGTTAGGCGGGTTATTCTCAAGAGGAGTGGACTCCGCTCCTCACTCACGAGAAAGTGGCTAGTCACCGGGATGCCCAGTCCCATGCTTTATGCAAACTAAATCAAAATAATTGCAAACAAAACTCCCGCTGGGACTCTTGTTAGTTGGAGGCACTCGTTGTTTCGAGCAAGCCATGGATTGATGCTTGTTGGTGGAGCGGGAGTATAAACTTTACCATTCTGTTTGGGAACTGCCTATAATGTGTGTAGCATGGAAGATATCGCCATCTCTTGGTTGTTATGTTGACAACGAAAGTATACTACTCAAAATATTATTCATCTCTATTTCAAAACCGAGCTCTGGCACCTCTACAAATCCCTGATTCCCTCTGTGAAGGGCCTATCTATTTACTTTTATGCTGAGTCATCATACTCTTATTAAAAAGCACCAGTTGGAGAGCACCCTTGTCATTTGCATTCATTATTATTAGTTTACATTGAGTATGACTTGACTGGATCTCTTTTACCATGAATTACAATGTCTAGTCAGTCCTTGATCTTTAAAGGTGCTCTGCATTTATGTTTTGCGGCCTCAGAAAGGGCTAGCGAGATACCATCTTGTTATATCATATTATGATTGTTTTGAGAAAGTGTTGTCATCCGAGATTTATTATTATTGCTCGCTAGTTGATTATGCCATTGATATGAGTGAACTTGAGACCTAAGCGTTATTGTGAATGTGGTTAGTCATAATCTTTGCTGAAAACTTCAATGTTGGCTTTACATATTTACAACAACAAGAGCAAATAGAGTTTGTAAAAGTTTTTCTTTATCACTTTCAGTTTGTTAACTGAATTGCTTGAGGACAAGCAAAGGTTTAAGCTTGGGGGAGTTGATACGTCTCCATCGTATCTACTTTTCCAAACACTTTTGCCCTTGTTTTGGACTCTAACTTGCATGATTTGAATGGAACTAACCCGGACTGACGTTGTTTTCAGCAAAATTGCCATGGTGTTATTTATGTGCAGAAACAAAAGTTCTCGGAATGACCTGAAACTTCACGGAACATCTTTTCGGAAATAATAAAAAATCCCTGCAAAATATGAAGACCAGGGGCCCACCACCTGTCCACGAGGGTGGAGGGCGCGCCTGCCCCCCTAGGGCGTGCTCCCTACCTCCGACCTCAACTCCAACTCTATATATTTGGTTTCGGGGAGAAAAAAAATCAGACAGAAGAATTCATCGCGTTTTACGATACGGAGCCGCCGCCAAGCCCTAAAACCTCTCGAGAGGGCTGATCTGGAGTCTATTCGGGGCTCCGGAGAGGGGAATCCGTCGCCATCGTCATCATCAACCATCCTCCATCACCAATTTCATGATGCTCACCACCGTGCGTGAGTAATTCCATCGTAGGCTTGTGCTACCTCTTGAGCACTGGGTTGGATTTCCCCGAAGAGGAGAGGATGATGCAGCAAAGTAGCGTAAGTATTTCCCTCGGTTTTTGAGAACCAAGGTATCAATCCAGTAGGAGGCTACGCACGAGTCCCTCGTACCTACACAAAAACAATAGCTCAACGCAACCAACGCGCTTAGGGGTTGTCAATCCCTTCACGGTCACTTACTAAAGTGAGATCTGATAGAGATGATAAATAATATTTTTGGTATTTTTGGTATAGAGATGCAAAGTAAAAAGTAAAAGCAAAGTAAAAGCAAAGCAATAATAAAGTGATGGAGATTGATATGATGAGAAAGAGACCCGGGGGCCATAGGTTTCACTAGTGGCTTCTCTCAAGAGCATAAGTATTCTACGGTGGGTGAACAAATTACTGTTGAGCAATTGACAGAATTGAGCATAATTATGAGAATATCTAGGTATGATCATGTATATAGGCATCACATGCGAGACAAGTAGACCGACTCCTGCCTGTATCTACTTCTATTACTCCACTCATCGACCGCTATCCAGCATGCATCTAGAGTATTAAGTTAAAGACAGAGTAACACCTTAAGCAAGATGACATGATGTAGAGGGATAGTTTCATGCAATATGATAAAAAAACCATCTTGGTATCCTCGATGGCAACGATACAATACGTGCCTTGCTGCCCCTTCTGTCACTGGGAAAGGACACCGCAAGATCGAACCCAAAGCTAAGCACTTCTCCCATGGCAAGAACAACCAATCTAGTAGGCCAAACCAAACTGATAATTCGAAGAGACTTGCAAAGATAACCAATCATACATAAAAGAATTCAGAGAAGATTCAAATAGTATTCATAGATAGACTTGATCATAAACCCACAATTCATCGATCTTAATAAACACACCGCAAAAAGAAGATTACATCGAATAGATCTCCATGAGAGAGGGGGAGAACATTGTATTGAGATCCAAAAAGAGAGAAGAAGTCATCTAGCTACTAAATATGGACTCGTAGGTCTGAAGTAAACTACTCACACTTCATCGGAGAGGCTTGGATGATGATGTAGAAGCCCTCTGTGATCGATGCCCCCTCCGGCGGAGCTCTGGAACAGGCCCCAAGATGGGATCTTGTGGATACAGAATGTTGCGGCGGTGCAATTAGGTTTTTGGCTCCGTCTCTGATCGTTTGGGGGTACGTGAATATATATAGGAGGAGGAAGTACGTCGGTGGAGCTTCAAGGGGCCCACGAGGCAGGTGGCGAGCCCTAGGGGGGGCGCCCTCCACCCTCGTGACCGCCTCGTGGCTTTCTTGACGGAGGGTCCAAGTCTCTTGTATCTTATCTGATGAGAAAATCACATTTCCGAAGGTTTCATTCCGTTTGGACTCCGTTTGATATTCCTTCTCTTCAAAACCCTAAAACAGGCAAAAAACGGCAATTCTGGGTTGGGCCTCCGGTTAATAGGTTAGTCCCAAAAATAATATAAAAGTGGATAATAAAGCCCAATAATGTCCAAAACAGTAGATAATATAGCATGGAGCAATCAAAAATTATAGATACGCTGGAGACGTATCAGCTTGCTGGACAGTGATGGGTTGGATGGGATCTATCATGTAATCGAGTTAGTTTTGTTAGGGTTTGATCCCTAGTATCCACTATGTTCTGAGATTGATGTTGCTATGACTTTGCTATGCTTAATGCTTGTCACTAGGGCCCGAGTGCCATGATTTCAGATCTGAACCTATTATGTTTTCATCAATACATGAGAGTTCTTGATCCTATATTGCAAGTCTATAGACATCTATTATGTGTTATGATCCGTTAACCCCGAAGTGACAATAATCGGGATACTTACCGGTGATGACCATAGTTTGAGGAGTTCATGTATTCACTATGTGCTAATGCTTTGTTCCGGTACTCTATTAAAAGGAGGCCTTAATCTCCCTTAGTTTCCATTAGGACCCCGCTGCCACGGGAGGGTAGGACAAAAGATGTCTTGCAATTTTTTCCATAAGCACGTATGACCATATTCGGAATACATGCCTACATTACATTGATGAACTGGACCTAGTTCTGTGTCACCCTAAGTTATGACTATTACATGATGAACCGCATCCGGTATAATTCTCCATCACTGATCCATTGCCTACGAGTTTTCCATATGTTCTTCGCTTATTTACTTTTCCGTTGCTATTGCTATCATCACTACAAAATACCAAAAACATTACTTTTGCTACTGTTACCTTTTGCTACCGTTACCACTACTATCATATTACTTTGCTACTAAATACTTTGTTGCAGATATTAAGTTATCCAGGTGTGGTTGAATTGACAACTCAGCTGCTAATACTTGAGAATATTCTTTGGCTCCCCTTGTGTCGAATCAATAAATTTGGGTTGAATACTCTACCCTCTAAAACTGTTGCGATCCCCTATACTTGTGGGTTATCAAGGGTACGTGGACACACTCTCCCCTCTTGTTGCTATGCATCACCATGATCTTGTGTGTGCGTAGGAATTTTTTTGAAATTACTACGTTCCCCAACAACTGGTCGGTCCGTCTCTCGTGTTCTACTCTTCATCACCGAAGACCACACCTTCGTCTTGAACCCCGACCTCGTACATGGAGATCGCAGATGGAGGACGTCGGTCGCCGCTGTAGAATAGGTTTAGGGTCGAGTTTCTTTTATTTTTCTATCCTATAAAAGTTCTAAATGTAATGAAAATCTATCTGTTTGCATTAATCTCGGCCGGTGTATATGAACTTTCACAATAATATAGTATATTGTAGGAGTACTAGCAAGATGCATGTGCGTTTCACGGAACATCAAGATCTTGTGGGAGAAAAGGATGAAGGAGGGAAGGCCTTATCTACAAATGTGGAGAGGAGTGCGGGCAAATTGTCATAGTTTCCTTCCTATCCGTTAGATATAGATCGGACGGCCTATATTGCAGGATGGCAGACACACCATCATCACCAACTCTGCTTTTTATTGAACCGAGACAAAGCTAACATGCGAAGTAAATAAACACATAGGGTCTATGAGGGAGTCCTGGATTAGGGGGTGTTCGGGTAGCCGGACTATACCTTCAGCCGGACTCCAGGACTATGAAGATTCAAGATTGAAGACTTCGTCCCGTGTCCGGATGGGACTTTCCTTGGCGTGGAAGGCAAGCTTGGTGATGCGGATATTCAAGATCTCCTACCATTGTAACCGACTTTGTGTAACCCTAACCCTCTCCGGTGTCTATATAAACCGGAGGGTTTTAGTCCGTAGGACAACTTCATCATACAACAATCATACCATAGGCTAGCTTTTAGGGTTTAGCCTCCTTGATCTCGTGGTAGATCTACTCTTGTACTACCCATATCATCAATATTAATCAAGCAGGACGTAGGGTTTTACCTCCATCAAGAGGGCCCGAACCTGGGTAAAACATCATGTTCCTTGCCTCCTGTTACCATCTGGCCTAGACGCACAGTTCAGGACCCCCTACCCGAGATCTACCGGTTTTGACACCGACATTGGTGCTTTCATTGAGAGTTCCTCTGTGTCGTCGCCTTTAGGCCCGATGGCTCCTTCGATCATCAACAACGATGCAGTCCAGGGTGAGACTTTTCTCCCCGGACAGATCTTCGTCTTCGGCGGCTTCGCACTGCGGGCCAAGTCGCTTGGCCACCTTGAGAAGATCGAAAGCCACGCCCCTGGCCATCAGGTCAGGTTTGGAAGCCTAAACTACACGGCTGACATCCGCAGGGACTTGATCTTTGATGGATTCGAGCCACAGCCAAGCGCGCCGCACTGTCTCGATGGGCATGATATAGCTCTGCCGCCGAACAGCGCCTTGGAGGCCGCACACACATCGGTTCCGACCATTGATTTGGAGCCTACTGCGCCGATCGAGGATCAGCGGTTGGACGCTGCCTCAGGGGCTGCGATCTCAAAGGTGATCGAGCCGAACTCCAGCCCCGCGCTCCGCATGGCCCGTGACTCCGAGGAGCCGGATTCCTTTCCAAACTCCGAGCCCCCCGCGCCCCTGTCGATCGAATCCGATTGGGCCGATAATGGAGTTCACCGCCGCAGACATCTTTCAGCACTCGCCCTTCGGCGACATCCTGAATTCGCTAAAGTCTCTCTCTCTCTTTATCAGGAGAGCCCTGGCCGGACTACGGTCAGCAAGGATGGGATTCGGATGATGAAGAAATTCAAAATCCACCCACCACCCACTTCGTAGCCACTGTCGTCGACTTAACTGACATGCTCGACTTCGACTCCAAAGACATCGTCGGTATGGACGACGATGCCGGAGACAACCAAGAACCAGTGCCTATAGGGCATTGGAAAGCCACCTCATCTCACGATGTGTACATGGTGGATACCCCTAAAGGAAGCAACAACGAGGAAAACGGGGATGGAAAGAGGGATCGATCTCTCGAAAAACAATCAAAGTGTCGGCGTAAACGCCGACCCAAGCCCCGCCTCGATAAAGACCCAGCCATAGAGCAGGATGAGCCGGTAGACGACGAGCATGCCTTAGAGCAACCGTCCCAACAGGACAACCCGGATAGAGAAACCGAACATCCCTCCCCCGGTGAAAATGGCATTCCGGACGACCCTACGCCGGACAAGCCCACGAAGCAGAAGAACCTCCACAAACGGCTCGTTGCAACCGCACGCAGCCTGAAAAAGCAGAAGCGGAAGCTAAAAACTGCGGAAGATGCACTCAAGATCAGATGGAGTAAAGTCATCAATACCGCAGACAAATACGGCGACAGTCGCCGCACTAAAAGCTATCCGAAGAGAAAGCTCCTGCCTGAATTCGACGAGGAGGCCTTAGAGCCCTCGCATTCCAAAAGTGAGAAAGCCACACGGTCAGATAGACGACCCCATGGCCAGCATAAAGCGACAAGCAGTGCCGCACTTAAGCCGGCATGCGACCCACTTAAGGATTCGCATCATGGCCCAGCCAGGTCCATTTACGGGCCAAGAAAGCAAGCTCTTGTAAGCAATGCAATAAAGCCATTATCAGAATCTGGCACACCCAAATACTGGGGTGCCGCACACCCCCTATGTTTCACCGATGAGGTCCTGGATTATGAATTTCCAGCGGGATTCAAACCTGTAAACATAGAGGCATATGATGGAGCAACAGACCCTGGAGTCTGGATTGAGGATTATATCCTCCACATACATATGGCTAGAGGAGATAACCTCCATGCCATAAAATACTTACCCCTCAAGCTTAAAGGGCCAGCCCGGCATTGGCTCAAAAGCCTTCCTGAAAACACAATCGGAAGTTGGGAAGAGCTCGAGGACGCTTTCCGAGCAAATTTTCAAGGGACCTGTGTTCGCCCTTCGGATGCAGACGATCTTAGTCACATAACTCAACAGCCCGGAGAGTCAGCTCGGCAATTCTGGAATAGATTTCTTACTAAAAAGAATCAGATAGTCGACTGTCCGGACGTTGAAGCCTTAGCGGCTTTCAGGCATAATGTCCGAGACGAATGGCTCGCCAGACACCTCGGCAAAGAAAAGCCAAGAACAATGGCTGCACTAACAAGCCTCATGACCCACTTTTGCGCAGGAGAGGACAGCTGGTTGGCAAGATGCAGCACCAGTGACCCAAGTACATCTGAAACTAGGGATGGAAACGGAAAACCGCGACGCAATAAGGACCGTCGTCGGACTAAGGAAAAAAGTCCGAAGAGCACGGCAGTCAACGCCGGATTCAAAAGCTCACGACAGAATCAGAAAAAGCTGCCCCTCCAAGATAACAGGGCCGACCTATCCAACCTAAACAAAATCTTGGATAGGATATGTCAAATACACAGCACTCCCGGAAAGCCTGCTAACCATACCCACAAAGATTGTTGGGTTTTCAAACAATCCGGCAGACTCAAGGCCGAACACAAGGGGCTCGACACACCAAGCGAAGACGAGGACGAACCCCAAAAGTAGAGTACCAGGAAAAAAAAGAATTTCCCACAAGAAGTAAAAATAGTAAACTCACTCCACATAACAAAACGTGCGGCGCCCATAAAGGTATGCTCCCCATGGCCTATCCCAAAGGAATCCCGCCACTGGTTGTCAAAACCAATCATCTTCGATCATCTGGATTATTCTAGAAGTGTCAGGAACCCAGGCTGGACTGCCCTGGTACTCGATCCAATAATTGGCGGACTCCAGTTTTCAAATATCCTTATGGACGGTGGTAGCGGACTCAACCTGATATATCAGGACTCAATCCGCCACATGGGGATCGACCCAAAAAGAATTCGCCACAGCAAAACCTCCTTTCAAGGAGTAACGCCAGGTCCGGACACCCATTGCATGGGTTTTCTCCGGCTCGAGGTTATTTTCGGCTCTGCCGATAACTTCTATCGTGAAAAGCTGACTTTCCACATCGTCCCATTCTCAAGTCGCTATCAAGCACTACTGGGACGCGAAGCTTTCGCCCGCTTTAACGCAATACCGCATTATGCATCTTTTACGCTTAAGATGCCCAGTCCACGCGGCATCATATCCTTAAAGGGGAAGCAGTGAGAACACCTCCCCCAAGCGGAGGGTTGTGCGGCCGCTTTAACAGCCCCACAATACAATGGCCTCACCAGCCAGAACATTGGAACAGGTCATTAAGACCATGGACATGGATAGACGAGTCCGGCACAAAAGTATCGTTGATAAATGCTTAGTGGCCATATACCCCTGCACTAGGGGCTTCACACGTATAAAATAAGAGACAATAAAGCTCAATTTTTCATATTTTACTTTACATTTTGTTTATTTCATATAACTTTTGTTCGGCACGCCCCTTTTCCAACTTAGTTGCTCTCTTTTTACAGATGAACGTTGTGTTACGCCCGTCCAGGATACGGCACAACGGAGACACAGGCGCAGACGTGCAGTAGGGACCCCTTCCAAGGATTCTTTGCAGATTAAGACCCTGCGTAAACCTTTTTTACTATCTCTTGTTGATACACATCTCCTGGTTCTATGACCAAGGAGGAGGCTGGCGTCTTGGCATGTGGCCACGTTAGAATTCTTGCGCGTACCTGGACACTAGGGGCTTATACCTCAGAGTGTTACCTCGCCCGCTCTCATAAAGACCGAATACCTTAGGGAGTGTTCGGCGTCGTGAGTTTGGCCTTATATGCATCAGCTCTGAGTCATGATTTTGGTCAAATGTTGGGTTGCCCGGCTGTAACACCCCAGATGTGATTTACCCAATATGTACTCCAACTCTTGCCGTTTCCGGCCTTAAGTTATTTTATTTTCTCGGGTTCGGGTTTTTGTCTCCGTGTGTTGTTGTCGTTGTCATGCATCTTATATCATGTCATCATGTGCATTGCATTTGCATACGTGTTCATCTCATGCATTTGAGCTTTTTTTCCCGTTGTTTGTTTTGCATTACGGCGCTTCGTTCTCCTCCGGTGGTCAATTCTACCTTTCTTTCGTGTGTGGGGATTAAACATTTCCGGATTGGACCGAGACTTGCCAAACGGCCTTGGTTTACTACCGGTAGACCGCCTGTCAAGTTTCGTACCATTTGGACTTCGTTTGATACTCCAACAGTTAACCGAGGGACCGAAAAGGCCTCGTGTGTGTTGCAGCCCAACACCCCTCCAATTTGGCCCAAAAACCCACCTAAACCTTCTCCATCATCTAGAGCGTTCGATCACGATCGCGTGGCCCAAAACCGCACCTCATTTGGACTCTCCTAGCTCCCTCTATGCCTATATATACCTCCCCCTCTCCAAATTTCGGATCTCCCCGTCCAAAACCTTAAAAAAACACCTCGCGTCAGCCGGTCACGTCCGTCCCCGGCCGGACAGCGTCCGCCGCCGTCTCCGGCCAACCGGGGCGCGCCACGTCACCTGGGGGAGAGCCCCACTTCACCGCCGCCGCGCGGGCCCGCCAGTCCCGCACCGGGCCCCCGCGGCCCACCTGCCCACCGCCGCCCGCGCCTTCGTCTTCAAGCTCCGCGGCGATCCCGCGCCGCCTTGCCTCTCTCTCCAGCGGAGCCGCGCCACCGCGCCGCAGCACGAACTCGTCAGCGGCCGCCTCGTCCCTCGGCGGCAGGAGCCTCCCCGCCGCCATCGCCGGCCATCACCATCGACGCCGCCGCCCCGGCCTTCCTCCTCCCTCCTCAACGCCTCCTCCCCGAGCTCTCCGGCAAGCCGCTGGCCTACCTCCCTGACGAACTCCGGCGTTCCTCGGTCGGCGTGCGCCCAGATCCAGATCCGAGCTACAGTAACGTAGGGTTGACCTCGATTTTTCCCCAAGTCTGCATATTATTTGCTCATGTTCTTCATGCTATAACTTTGCATCCGTAGCTCCGTTTTGGGCATATAGCATATCAAAATGTTTGTCTCGGAGAGTACATTATTTCATCTCATTGCATAATTTTCATTTGAGTTCATATTGATGCCCGAAATGCTATTGGAAGAGTGCTACTTGAGTTAATTGTCAGATCTGCTACTCCATTTAGATATTTGGCATTTTTGCCATGATTATTGTGTGCATGATATGCCCATGAGCTCTACATGTGTTTTGTTAAGGGTCTTGCCATCTTTCCAGATGTGCAACCCATGTATTTTTGTGATGTGTGTGGTGACTAGCACAAGCTTGCAAAGTGAGGCACTTGGTAATGCTGATTTCAGGGACTTAGCATTTCCACTAAGTCCTTGACCTGTTTATCTCATATGGCCATATGTTCATGTTGTTTCCTAGTGATTCGTGCCTCTTTTGAGGATGATCAGTAAGGATGTTTTGTTAATCTTGTAGTGCTCTATCCATCCATGTCTTTGTTTGCAATTATGGAGCACCCTAGCTTGAGTCAATCGAGCTCTACTTTTGTCATTTCGTGAATCTGGGCAGATCGTCTACTTGTTAGCGATTTTGCCAATGATGTTGTAGTTGATCCGTGCATGCTATGTTATTGTTCTTGCCATATATAGCTTGCATTTTGTGTATTCTTGATGGGTGTATGCTTAGCTTGTCATGACTTGCTCGGTGGTGAGTGCATCGAGCTCGTAAACATGCCTACTTGATATCTGTTTCAGCATGCTCCAGTTTTCAGTAAGTTTGAGAACTGATTATGTTTTTGCCATGTTCACATGCTTGCAATTGTATTTTCCGATTCCTTTTGGCTCAAGGTCACTAAGGGACTTTTGTTAAGCTCTTTGAGTAGCTCCATGGCATGCTTTACTTTGCCATTTTCAGGTCCTGTAGCATATAGTTTTCATGCTCCGAAGAGTGCTATCTGATCTGAAATTCCAGACAAGTGTTAATTTCACTAAGTCTGAGATCTGTTTGCCAAATGCATTTTTGCCATGCTTGTTTGAACCTGTTAGAGGATGAATTGGTCGTAGCTCAGTGCTAGACTTTTGTTAAGCTTCATGAATGGATTCCTGCCATATATTTTGATGCCATGTTTGGGTGCTGTAGAATGTTCGTCTTGTTGCATTTAGATGGCTACTTGCTGTAAATCGCAGAACGTGGTCATATTTGAATTGCTTGCCATCTCCAAACCGTAACTCCGATTCCCGCGTTCTTTATATCGTTTTCAAGTGATTTCATCTCATATTTCCAGTGGCACACTTGGATTTCCAAGTTGAGGCCAGGTTCATGCTTTCCTTGTCAAATCTTGCATATGCATCACATATTGCATCCCGCATAGCATATCATCTTTGCATCATGTTGTTTGAGTTTGCACGTGGTTGATTGTGTCCTTGTTGCTTGTTTGTCTTGTTTGGGTAGAGCCGGGAGACAAGTTCGCTAACGAGGAGCCCGTTGAGTTTGCTTTCGAGGATCCAGTCAACTCTGACAACTTTGCAGGCAAGATGATCATACCCTCGAAATCACTACTATCTTTGCTTTGCTAGATGCTCGCTCTTTTGCTATGCCAATGATACGATGCCTACCACTTGCTTTCAAGCCTCCCAAATTGCCATGTCAAACCTCTAACCCACCATGTCCTAGCAAACCGTTGATTGGCTATGTTACCGCTTTGCTCAGCCCCTCTTATAGTGTTGCTAGTTGCAGGTGAAGATTGGAGACCGTTCCTTGTTGGAACATTATTTACTTGTTGGGATATCATTATATTATCTTGTTATCTTAATGCATCTATATACTTGGTAAAGGGTGGAAGGCTCGGCCACTCGCCTAGTGTTTTGTTCCACTCTTGCCGCCCTAGTTTCCATCATATCGGTGTTATGTTCCCGGATTTTTGCGTTCCTTACGCGGTTGGGTTATAATGGGAACCCCTTGATAGTTCGCCTTGATTAAAGCTTTTCCAGCAATTTCCAACCTTGGTTTTACCATTTGCCACCTAGCCTCTTTTTCCCTTGGGTTTCCGAAGCCCGAGGGTCATCTTATTTAAACCCCCCCGGGCCAGTGCTCCTCTGAGTGTTGGTCCAACCTAGAGCCCCTTGCAGCGCCACCTCGGGGAAACTCGAGGGCTGGTTTTAGTTGTACGGATTGCTTATCTGAGTGTGCCCTGAGAACGAGATATGTGCAGCTCCTATCGGGATTTGTCGGCACATTCGGGCGGTGTTGCTGGACTTGTTTTAACCTGTCGAAGTGTCTTGAAGAACCGAGATACCAAGTCTGATCGGAACGTCTCGGGAGGAGGTCTATTCCTTCGTTGACCATGAGAGCTTGTCATGGGCTAAGTTGGGACTCCCCTGCAGGGATTTGAACTTTCGAAAGTTGTGCCCGCGGTTATGGGCAGATGGGAATTTGTTAATGTCTGGTTGTAGATAACTTGAACCTTAACTTAATTCAAATGAATCAAATGTGTGAGTTACCATGATGGCCTCTTCTCGGCGGAGTCCGTGAAATGGACATGGTGTTGGAGTAATGCTTGCTGTAGGATGCCCTCTAGTTATTCGTTCGCGCTTTGCCTCCTCTTCTCGCTCTCTTTTGCGAACGGGATAGCCACCACATCTGCTAGTCGCTTGCTGCAGCTCCACATATTTACCTTACCTGTTAAGCTTAAATAGTCTTGATCGTGAGGGTGCGAGATTGCTGAGTCCCTGTGGCTTATAGATTACTATTAAACCAGATGCAGGGCCTGATGATTCCGCTCCAGGTGACGCGCTTGAGCTCAAGTGGGAGTTCGACGAGGACTCTCAGTCATACTATGTGTCTTTCCCTGATGATCAGTAGTGGTGCCCTGTTGGGGTGATCGGGACCGTGTCGCATGTTGGGCTGTCTTTTATTTTGGTGCCGTAGTCGGGCCATGAGTGTTTGAATGATGTAATGCTATTTATGTACTTGATTGGCATGGCAAGTGTAAGACAACTATGTTATCTCCCCTTTTATTAATTATATTACATGGGATGTTGTGAAGATTGCCTAACTTGCGACATATGCCTTCAATGCGATTATGCCTCTAAGTCATGCCTCGACATGTGGGAGATATAGTCGCATCGAGGGTGTTACAAGTTGGTAATCAGAGCCTTCCCCGACCTTAGGAGCCCCATTGCTTGATCGTTTTCAGCGGCCGAGTTGTGTCTAGAAAAATGTTTTGAGTCATTTAGGAATTATATATCGAAGAGTTTAGGAATTCCTTTTACTTCCCAGTCTCCTCATCGCTCTGGTAAGGCATCCTGACGTAGAGTTTTGACTCTTCTCTTCTCAAATTTCACTAAAAAAATTTAGGATCACGCGGGTATCTTGGAATCGTTCCGATGGTTTTATGACGAGAACATTGTCTTGGTGCCTCCTGTCAGGGGTTTTGTGGAAGTGTCCCGGGGAGTTGAGCTCTGAGGTGTTGTCGTCATAATTTTATCGTTGCAGTTCTGGAATACCTGAGTTTATTACGCCGACATCAAAAATCTCTTTTATGCAGTTCATTGGTGAGATAACCTCGACGCCACCCAGTACTTGGGAGGGAGTTCGGGAGTATGGCCATAACTTGTATAATGGATGCTTTTTGAAGGTTGAGGTAGATGGTTTCCAAAGTTTTTCTCGGTTATGTGTTGAAGGATGGATACAGCTGGATGTAGGATTTGCTAGATTTGGGTGAGATATTATGCTTCCCCTATATCCCCAACACCTGATTGCATAACCGAAAAGGTTCGGGAGTTTCATAGGTGGGAATTCTTGTAGCTCTAGTTTCTTCCACGGATATTTGGTTTGAGATTGGGATTTCTTACCGAGTATTCGTTCTTGATCCGTACCTTATTGATTTATTTCTCTACCTAAATTCTAAGTGGCTTCTCAATTTATGGATATGTGACCATTTCAAGAGGAATGCATTCGTTCATTTTGTTCGGATGTGAAGAATTTATGTTGCAATTTTCATTCCGTTGGATTCAGCTTCATTTTATCTGTCAAAGTGCTAACGGTGGTCAACCTCTTCAGGATGGCTCCCGCTAAGAGCACCAATCAGAATCAGAAGCAGGATCCGCCACCACCTCCACCTCCTCCGGAGGCATGGCAAGCTGTGATGGCCGCAACCAATGCAAACACACAGTTGATCATGCAAATTCTTCAAGAGCGCAATCAAAGCAACCAAGGGAACCAAGGCAACAATTAGAATCACTTTGCTACACTCAACCAGTTCCTTGGTAACGGGCCGAAGACTTTCAGCAATTGTGTTGAGGCAACCGATGCTGACGATTGGCTCGTGGATCTGTGCAAGAATTTCGAGTGCAGTAACGTCAGGCCTGAGGACTTTGTTAAGTTCGCTTCCTTCCAACTCAAAGATCAAGCTGCAGAATGGTTCCAGCAGTACAAGGATTCCAGAGGTGGACGTGTTATTACCTGGGATGAATTCCGTCAAGACTTCAAAGCTCATCATATTCCCCAGAGCGTGGTTGAAAGCAAGCGTGAGGAATTCCGCAACCTGAAGCAAGGCTCTTTGTCTATCTATGACTACAACAAGTTGTTTCAGAAGCTGGCCCGCTTTGCTAAGCAGGACGTCCCTGATGAGAAGAGCATGATATACCAGTTCAGGGGTGGTCTCAGAGAATAAATTCAGCTAGCTCTTGTTCTCTTTGAGCCCTTGAGGTACGATGAGTTCTACAACATGGCATTTAAGCAAGAGGCTGCTCAACTGAGGTGTGATGCTTCCAAGAAGCGAGTCAGAGATGCTACTCCTTCTTCCTCTACTCAAGTGGCCAAGCAGCAGAAGTATTGGATTCCTCCTCCTCCGTTCCGTCAGCCGTATCAGCAGAAGAGCAAAGGTGGCAGTGGATCTTCCCTCCCACCCAGCCCTGGTTTTCAGAACAAGACTTCGTCTCAAGCTCCAAGATCAAGTGCTCCGTATCACTGTCCGCTTTCAGAGGTCACGTGCAACAAGTGCCAACAGAAGGGTCACTATGCCAACAAGTGTTTCAACCAGAGGCGTCTTCCTCCTCCTCCTGTGAGATCGGCAAGTACAGTTGTGGTCAAGCATAAACCCAAGCACGCCAAGGTCAACTTGATGAACGCAGCTCAGGCAGAGGATTCGTCAGATGTCATCATGGGTAACCTTCTTGTTAACAATATTCCTGCAAGAGTTCTTTTTGACACTGGTGCATCGCATTGTTTCATTTCGAGACCTTTTGCATCTAAGCATGATTTTGTTACTCAAGTGTTGTCGAAACCGTTGGCTATTGTCTCTCCGGCCCATCAAATGACATCTCGTGTATGCGTTCCAGATGTTACAATCACTTTGGGTGACTATAAGTTCTTGGCCTCTCCAAATGTTCTTGGTGACTCGGATATTGATCTTATTCTCGGAATGGATTGGCTTTCTAAGCACAAGGCTCAGCTTGATTGTGCAGCCAGGCAGATTCAATTGACTCATTCGTCTGAGGATGTAATTGTCTTTGCCGCTCGTGATGATACCATCCGTCTGTTTTCTCTCAATGAGAAGGGTGAACTCGATGCCATCTCGAAAATTCCAGTCGTTTGCGAATATCAAGACGTCTTTCCAGAAGAGCTTCCAGGAATGCCTCCGCACCGTCCAGTTGAATTCGTCATTGATCTTGAGCCTGGTACGGAACCTGTGTGCAAGCGTCCTTACAAGCTCGGACCTGAAGAGTTGAAGGAACTGAAGAAGCAACTCAATATTCAAGAGAGAATGGGTCTCATCCGGCCTAGTTCTTCTCCGTGGGGTTGTGGTGTTCTTTTTGTGAAGAAGAAGGATGGAACGGACCAACTTTGTGTTGATTACCGTCCATTGAACAAGAAGACCATCAAGAACAAATACCCACTTCCCAACATCAACGAGCTGTTCGAGCAACTCAAAGGTTCCCAAGTATTCTCCAAGCTTGATCTTCGTATGGGTTATCATCAGATTCGAATCCGTGAGCAAGATATTCCCAAGACGGCTTTCAGGACAAGCTATGGTTCATATGAATACACTGTCATGTCTTTTGGTCTCGTCAACGCTCCTCCGACGTTCTCTCGCATGATGAACTTCATCTTCAACGCCTACACCAATGACTTCGTTTTTGTCTATCTCGACGACATTCTGGTTTTCTCGAAGAACAAGGAAGATCATGCCAAGCACTTGCGTTTGGTGCTTGATAAGCTGAGGGAACACCGGTTCTACACCAAGTTCTCCAAGTGCGAATTTTCGCTCGATGAGGTTCTTTATCTTGGTCATATCATCTCTGCCAAGGGCATTGCGGTGAATCCTGAGAAGGTGTCTGCAATTGTGAATTGGGAACCTCCTCAAAACGTGAAGCAACTCCGTAGCTTCCTCGGTCTCGCAAGCTATTGTCGAAGATTCGTTGAAAACTTTTCTAAGATCGCGAAGCCTCTCTCAAATCTTCTCCAGAAGCACGTCAAGTACGTTTGGTCTCTGGAGTATGACATTGCTTTCAACACTTTGAAAGAGAAATTGGTCACTCCTCCAGTTCTGACTCCGCCTGATGAATCCAAGCCGTATGAGGTCTTTTGTGATGCCTCTCTCCAAGGTCTTGGCGCAGTGTTGATGCAAGAAAAGAAAGTTGTTGCTTATACCTCTCGCCAGTTGAAGCCCAATGAGAAGAACTACCCCACTCATGATCTCGAGTTGGCGGCAGTTGCGCATGCTCTTTTGACTTGGAGACATCTCTTATTGGGAAGAAAAGTGGACATTTTCACTGATCACAAGAGTCTCAAGTACATCTTCACTCAGCCTAATCTCAACCTCAGGCAGACTCGATGGGTCGAAATGATTCAAGAGTATAATCTGAGTATCGAGTATACTCCAGGCAAGGCCAATGTGATTGCTGACGCATTGAGCAGAAAGGCTTATTGCAACAGTCTGATTCTCAAGCCTTATCAACCCAAGCTTTGTGAAGCTTTCCGCAAACTTAATCTGCAAGTTGTTCCTCAAGGTTTCCTCGCCAACCTTCAAGTCTCTCCTACCTTGTAAGACCAGATTCGCCAAGCCCAGCTTCTTGATGCTATCGTGAAAAAGGTGAAGATTGGAATTGCCAAGAGTCAACCCAAGTACAAGTGCTACCGCCTTGATGACAAGGATACTCTCTTCTTCGAGGATCGTATTGTTGTACCCAAAGGTGACCTTCGTACAGTGATCATGAACGAGGCTCACAATTCTCTCCTCTCCATCCACCCTGGGAGCACGAAGATGTATCAGGACCTCAAGCAGGCTTATTGGTGGACTCGAATGAAGCGCGAGATTGCTCAATTCGTGAATGAGTGTGATGTTTGCAGAAGAGTGAAGGCAGAACATCAAAGGCTAGCGGGTCTCCTCCAACCTCTTGCCATTCCAGAATGGAAGTTTGACCACATTGAAATGGACTTCGTCACTGGGTTTCCAAAGTCCAAACGTGGCAATGATGCTATATTCGTTGTCATCGACAAACTCACCAAAGTGGCTCACTTTCTGCCTATCAAAGAGTCAATCACTGCAGCTCAATTGGCGGAACTCTATACCTCTCGAATTGTCTCTTTGCACGGGATTCCACAGGTGATCTCTTCAGACCGTGGCAGCATCTTTACCTCAAAGTTTTGGGATTCTTTTCAGAAGGCCATGGGCACCAACATCCGCTTCAGCACAGCTTTCCATCCTCAAACTAGCGGTCAAGTCGAGCGTGTCAACTAGATTCTTGAAAATATGCTCAGGGCTTGTGTGATCTCCTTCGGCATGAAGTGGGAGGATTGTCTTCCTTATGCTGAATTCTCCTACAACAACAGTTTTCAAGCAAGTTCGGGCAAGGCCCCATTTGAAATTCTGTATGGCAGGAAGTGCCGTACCCCTCTCAACTGGTCCAAAACCGATGAACGTCAGCTTTTGGGTAATGACTTAATCACTGAGGCAGAGGAGATGTGCAAAGGCATTCGAGATAACCTCAAAGCAGCCCAATCCCGCCAGAAGAGCTACTATGATAGTAAGCACCGTGATTTGGCTTTCGAGATCGGAGATCATGTTTACCTCCGTGTCTCTCCTATGAAAGGTACTCGTCGCTTTGGTATCAAAGGGAAGCTTTCCCCTAGATACGTGGGACCTTTCAAGATTGTCATCAAGAGAGGCGATCTCGCCTATCAACTCGAGCTTCCTTCAAACTTTGCAAATGTTCATGACGTGTTCCATGTCTCTCAGCTCCGAAAGTTCTTCAAGACTCCTGACCGCACCGTCAACTTTGAGGACATTGAGCTCCAAGAAGATCTCTCTTATCGTGAGCACCCAGTCGCTATTCTTGAAGAGACTGAACGCAAGACTCGCAACAAGTCAATCAAATTCCTCAAAGTTAAGTGGTCACACCATTCCGACCGTGAAGCTACCTGGGAACACGAGGATCACCTCCGTTCTGAGTACCCGGCGTTCTTTCAGTCCTAGATCTCGGGACGAGATCCTTTCGTAGTGGTGGAGTGTTGTAACACCCCGGATGTGATTTACCCAATATGTACTCCAACTCTTGCCGTTTCTGGCCTTAAGTTATTTTATTTTCTCGGGTTCAGGTTTTTGTCTCCGTGTGTTGTTGTCGTTGTCATGCATCTTATATCATGTCATCATGTGCATTGCATTTGCATACGTGTTCATCTCATGCATTCAAGCTTTTTCCCCGTTGTCCGTTTTGCATTCCGGCGCTTCGTTCTCCTCCGGTGGTCAATTCTACCTTTCTTTCGTGTGTGGGGATTAAACATTTCCGGATTGGACCGACACTTGGCAAGCGGCCTTGGTTTACTACCGGTAGACCGCCTGTCAAGTTTCGTACCATTTGGACTTCGTTTGATACTCCAACGGTTAATCGAGGGACCGAAAAGGCCTCGTGTGTGTTGCAGCCCAGCACCCCTCCAATTTGGCCCAGAAACTCACCTAAACCTTCTCCATCATCTAGAGCGTTCGATCATGATCGCGTGTCCGAAAACCGCACCTCATTTGGACTCTCCTAGCTCCCTCTATGCCTATATATACCTCCCCCTCTCCAAATTTCGGATCTCCCCATCCAAAACCCTAAAAAACACCTCGCGCCGGCCGGACACGTCCGTCCCCGGCCGGACAGCGTCCGCCACCATCTCCGGCCAACCGGGGCGCGCCATGTCACCTAGGGGAGAGCCCCACTACGCCGCCGCAGCGTGGGCCCGCCAGGCCCACACCGGGCCCCCGCGGCCCACCTGCCCACCGCCGCCCGCGCCTTCGTCTTCAAGCTCCGCAGCGAGCCTGCGCCGCCTCGCCTCTCTCTCCGGCGGAGCCGCGCCACCGCGCCGCAGCACGAACTCGCCGGCGGCCGCCTCTTCCCTCGGCGGCAGGAGCCTCCCCGCCGCCATCGCCGGCCATCACCATCGACGCTGCCGCCCCGGCCTTCCTCCTCCCTCCTCAACGCCGCCTTCCCGAGCTCTCCGGCAAGCCGCCGGCCTACCTCCCCGACAAACTCCGGCGTTCCTCGGTCGGCGTGCGCCCAGATCCAGATCCGAGCTACAGTAACGTAGGGTTGACCTCGATTTTTCCCCAAGTCTGCATATTATTTGCTCATGTTCTTCATGCTATAACTTTGCATCCGTAGCTCCGTTTTGGGCATATAGCATATCAAAATGTTCGTCTCAAAGAGTACATAATTTCATCTCATTGCATAATTTTCATTTCAGTTCATATTGATGCCCGAACTGCTGTTGGAAGAGTGCTACTTGAGTTAATTGTCAGATCTGCTACTCCATTTAGATATTTGGCATTTTTGCCATGATTATTGTGTGCATGATATGCCCATGATCTCTACATGTGTTTTGTTAAGGGTCTTGCCATCTTTCTAGAGGTGCAACCCATGTATTTTTTGTGATGTGTGTGGTGAATAGCACAAGCTTGCAAAGTGAGGCACTTGGTAATGCTGATTTCAGGGACTTAGCATTTCCACTAAGTCCTTGACCTATTTATCTCATATGGCCATATGTTCATGTTGTTTCCTAGTGATCCATGCCTCTTTTGAGGATGATCAGTAAGGATGTTTTGTTAATCTTGTAGTGCTATATCCATCCATGTCTTTGTTTGCAATTATGGAGAACCCTAGCTTGAGTCAATCGAGCTCTACTTTTGTCATTTTGTGAACCTGGGCATATCGTCTACTTGTTAGCGATTTTGCCGATGATGTTGTAGTTGATCCGTGCATGCTATGTTATTGTTCTTGCCATGTATAGCTTGCATTTTGTGTATTCTTGATGGGTGTATGCTTAGCTTGTCATGACTTGCTCGGTGGTGAGTGCATTGAGCTCGTAAACATGCCTAGTTGATATGTGTTTCAGCATGCTCCAGTTTTCACTAAGTCTGAGAACTGATTATGTTTTTGCCATGTTCACATGCTTGCAATTGTATTTTCTGATCCCTTTTGTCTCAAGGTCACTAAGGGACTTTTGTTAAGATCTTTGAGTAGCTCCATGCCATGCTTTACTTTGCCATTTCCAGGTCCTGTAGCATATAGTTTTCATGCTCCGAAGAGTGCTATCTGATCTGAAATTCCAGACAAGTGTTAATTTCACTAAGTCTGAGATCTGTTTGCCAAATGCATTTTTGCCATGCTTGTTTGAACCTGTTAGTGGATGAATTGGCCGTAGCTCAGTGCTAGACTTTTGTTAAGCTTCATGAATGGATTCCTGATATGTATTTTGATGTCATGTTTGGGTGCTGTAGCATGTTCATCTTGTTGCATTTAGATGGCTACTTGTTGTAAATCGCAGAACGTGGTCATATTTGAATTGCTTGCCATTTCCAAACCATAACTCCGATTCCGGCGTTCTTTATATCGTTTTTAAGCGATTTCATCTCATATTTCTAGTGGCACACTTGGATTTCCAAGTTGAGGCCAGGTTCATGCATCCCTTGTCAAATCTTGCATATGCATCACATATTGCATCCCGCATAGCATGTCATCTTTGCATCATGTTGTTTGAGTTTGCACGTGGTTGATTGTGTCCTTGTTGCTTGTTTGTCTTGTTTGGGTAGAGCCGGGAGATGAGTTCGCTAACGAGGAGCCCGTTGAGTTTGCTTTCGAGGATCCAGTCAAGTCTGACAACTTTGCAGGCAAGATGATCATACCCTCGAAATCACTACTATCTTTGCTTTGCTAGATGCTCGCTCTTTTGCTATGCCAATGCTACGATGCCTACCACTTGCTTTCAAGCCTCCCAAATTGCCATGTCAAACCTATAACCCACCATGTCCTAGCAAACCGTTGATTGGCTATGTTACCGCTTTGCTCAGCCCCTCTTATAGCGTTGCTAGTTGCAGGTGAAGATTGGAGACCGTTCCTTGTTGGAACATTATTTACTTGTTGGGATATCATTATATTATCTTGTTATCTTAATGCATCTATATACTTGGTAAAGGGTGGAAGGCTCGGCCTCTCGCCAAGTGTTTTGTTCCACTCTTGCCACCCTAGTTTCCGTCATATCGGTGTTTTGTTCCCGGATCTTTGCGTTCCTTACGCGGTTGGGTTATAATGGGAACCCCTTGATAGTTCACCTTCATTAAAGCTTTTCCAGCAATGCCCAACCTTGGGTTTACCATTTGCCACCTAGCCTCTTTTTCCCTTGGGTTTCCGGAGCCCGAGGGTCGTCTTATTTAAACCCCCCCCCCCGGGCCAGTGCTCCTCTGAGTGTTGGTCCAACCAAGAGCGCCTTGCAGCGCCACCTCGGGGAAACTCGAGGGCTGGTTTTAGTTGTACGGATTGCTTATCTGAGTGTGCCCTGAGAACAAGATATGTGCAGCTCCTATCAGGATTTGTCGGCACATTCGGGCGGTGTTGCTGGACTTGTTTTAACCTGTCGAAGTGTCTTGAAGAACCGAGATACCGAGTCTGATCGGAACGTCTCGGGAGGAGGTCTATTCCTTCGTTGACCGTGAGAGCTTGTCATGGGCTAAGTTGGGACTCCCCTGCAGGGATTTGAACTTTCGAAAGCCGTGCCCACGGTTATGGGCAGATGGGAATTTGTTAATGTCCGGTTGTAGATAACTTGAACCTTAACTTAATTAAAATGAATCAAACGTGTGAGTTACCGTGATGGCCTCTTCTCGGCGGAGTCTGGGAAGTGGACACGGTGTTGGGGTAATGCTTGCCGCAGAATGCCCTGTAGTTATTCGTTCGCGCTTTGCCTCCTCTTCTCGCTCTCTTTTGCGAACAGGATAGCCACCACATCTGCTAGTCGGTTGCTGCAGCTCCACATATTTACCTTACCTTACCTGTTAAGCTTAAATAGTCTTGATCGCGAGGGTGCGAGATTGCTGAGTCCCTGTGGCTCACAGATTACTATTAAACCAGATGCAGGGCCTGATGATTCCGCTCCAGGTGACACGCTTGAGCTCAAGTGGGAGTTCGATGAGGACTCTCAGCGATACTATGTGTCTTTCCCTGATGATCAGTAGTGGTGCCCAGTTGGGGTGATCGGGACCGTGTCGCATGTTGGGTTGTCTTTTATTTTGGCGCCATAGTCGGGCCATGAGTGTTTGAATGATGTAATGCTATTTATGTACTTGATTGGCGTGGCGAGTGTAAGCCAACTATGTTATCTCCCCTTTTATTAATTATATTACATGGGATGTTGTGAAGATTGCCTAACTTGCGACATATGCCTTCAATGCGATTATGCCTCTAAGTCGTGCCTCGACACGTGGGAGATATAGTCGCATCGAGGGTGTTATACCGGCTCCTGTATTCGGCCGCCTTACGTTCCGCTCTATCGGCTAAGGCGGCACCAGGAGAACTACTGCGATTGTGCCCTGGTTCGGCCAGGCGAGCACCTCAATAGAGAAAGCCGAAAACCGACTGTCATGATATGGCGTGGGACTGGTCAACCACTCAATGACTCTCCGGAATCTGTAGGATTCCTCTACATTAACGAAGGGCCGTTTCCCCGCCAGGCACATATGCGCCCCGAATTCGGGCGAGCGCAGTCGCCACCAGGGGCTACCTAAATAGTCCCATTGTCAAGCTCCTATGGCTAAGTGGAAGTGTTAAAGCATTATAGTCCGGTTTCCTAGCTCGCTGCGCTATCACCTCCTTTGTAGGACCAAGATGTTGGATTAAGTGTGAAAATGCGCCTTCTGCGAGCACCCCCACACTATGTGCGTGGGGGCTGAAGCCAACGACTGCAATCTTTCAGATTTTGTATATATATCTTAAAATGGCCGCACAGGAGGTGTTCCAAATACTTGAAGGCACAAGTATAAAAGGCTACTACAATTCATCAGAATATTGCTTTATAATTACATATGCTATCAGAACATAGCATCCTTCGAGCACTGCGTCTCTATTACACGAGCGCCTTCAAGGACTTCCTGAAAATAGTGCTCGGAGGGTACTCGGCTTTTTTCCGAATCTCGGGATGCAACAACGGTGGTCTCCATCTCTGCCCAGTATGTCTTGACATGGGCAAGAGCCATCCGTGCGCCCTCTATGCATGCTGACCTCTTCATCGCATTGATACGTGGCACCGCGTCAAGGAATTGCTGCACCAAGCTGAAATAACTCTTCGGCTCCGATATCCCCGGCCACAGATGACCCATGGCGTACTTCATGGCGAGTCCGGACAATCTATTCAGTTCGGCCCATTGAGCCAGACGATCGTCCACTGCCAATGGACGCTCTGGATTCTGGAACTGCGACCAGAAAAGCCTTTCCACTTCGCGATCTTCTTGATCTCGAAAGTATTCAGTCGCATCAGCAGCACTCGCTGCCAAATCCAGATAGGTGTCCTCCGCACTCCACATCCGGTCCAACGGAGCAAACTTCGGATCACAAAACTTCCTCCGTAGCATAAAGGGCTTTCCAGCCGCAATCTGTCCGGCCTGACGCAACTCCTCCTTCGCAGCTCTCATCACAGAGCGAGCGTCCTTGGCATCAGCAACGGCCTTCTCTAAGTCCGTCTGTCTTGCCCGGTCTTCTTTCTCAAGAAACTTGCAACGGTCAATAGCACTTTTTAACTTCACGGCCATCACGGCCATCTCCTTCTTGCTTCGGCAGTGAGCAGCCTGTTCGGCTCTCAGCTCTTCAAGGGCCTTCTCGGCAGCCGCATCACTTTTCCTGGCTTGTTCCTTAGCTCGGGCAAGTTCCGCCTGAAGACTCTCCACGGTGGCCGCACCATCTGCGTCAAGCACACACATTGTAAGATACTGGCATAAAGCTCCTCTTACCAGATGCCGCCCGAGGAATTGCATACCTTGAGCCTCATCAAGCCGCTCGTTGACGAGCGCGATGTCGGCATCTACCACGTCAAGTTGCCGCTTTAGTTCGGCAAAATCATCAGTTCAGCTCGATTCCGGACACTTCGCCACCTGTATACAAAGGCGACATTTTAGACCTGGGATTATGATCCTCTGCGCGCCATCAATTTTGACAACGCACAGAGTCTCAGGGGCTACTATCTACACAGGGCGCATCTTTTTTATGCGCAACTGACAAAGAAGTACATTATCAAACGTACCTCAAAACCCGTCAGCAAACTTTTGACGACCTCATGCAATCCGCTTTCCGCGGATGAAATCCTTCCAATCACCGTACCCATCAATGCACGGTGCTCCTCTGAGATAGAAGCTCGCCCCAGCAGAATCATCAGCTCCTCTGACCGCGCATCGGACGGTGCCGAACTCGTCCTATGACCTCCATCGAAGGCCGGACGCGGAGAACCTCGGGGGGACATATGGCTACCTTCCACCCCTGCCGGATTCGGAGAAACCCTCCGCGACGACACCTCAGGGTCGCCCGCCTTGCCAGGCGGTACGGCAGGGGGAGGCGTTCCACTCTCCATCATCTCCGGAAGAAGATCCTCCGAAGACGAGCTCTGCTGAGAAGGGTTGAGGTCCGAGCTACAAGGTAAAATTTCGGTTAATCTTCTCAGATAAAAAGCAAGGATTTCTCTCATCCCTCTAAAGGAAAATCATTCTCTACTTACGGCTCACTAGAGGGCTGATCCCTTTGAGGGCGTAGTTCGGCCGAGGATCTCCCTGGCGTCGGACCCTCTGACAAGGACTTTTTCCCCCGCTTTGAGGCCATGGTCTCCGGGTCGTCAGAGGCGGCCCTCTTCTTCCCCTTAGGAGAGGAATTGTCGGTTCTTCCCTTCGGAGCAGCCTCCTTCGAGGAGGCCATAGTTTCCTTGTCCTCCCCCTCACTTCCCCCCAAAGGCACGATCTTCAACATCCTGACTAGCACGGGATCCGGCCTGGTTTCAAGAAGGGGAGCCGGACACCTGATCAGCTTTGCCTTCGCTATCCACTCCTGTTTAAAAGGACAACTCTTTTAGGGGCGAATTTATGACAATTTTACAGATAGCGAGTCCGGGCACAAGGTTACTTACTTGAGTATCTGGGCGATTGCAGCTTAAACCTGCATCCTCGGTCAAATCCGGACACATTGCTTGTGATCCGAAGAACATTTTATACATCTCCACGGGCGTTGCGCCCATAAAATGCTGGAGAGCTCGTGGTCCATCCGGATTAAACTCCCACAGACGAAGGGAGCGACGTTTGCCGGGCAGTGTTCGGCGAATCAGCATGACCTGCATCACCTTGACCAGGTTGAGGTCTCTTTCTAAGAGATCCCTAATGCGGCCCTGCAACAAGGGCACGTCTTTGGATAACCCCCAATCTAATCCTTTGTTCACCCATGACGCTAGCCGTGGTGGGGGACCCGAGCAAAAGGCAGGAGGCGCCACCCACTTGGTGCTCCTAGGAGCGGTGATATAGAACCACTCTCGTTGCCACAAGCCGAGCTCCTCTTGAAAGGAGCCCTCGGGCCATGGAGCATCAGCATTCTTACTTATGACAGCGCCTTCGCACTCTGCGTGTCGTCCCTCGATCATCTTCGGCTCCACTCCAAAAGTCTTGAGCCATAATCCAAAGTGAGGAGTAACACGGAGGAACGCTTCGCACACAATGATGAATGAGGAAATGTGGAGGATGGACTCCGGAGCTAAGTCATGAAATTCCAGCCCATAATAGAACATCAGCCCCCTCACGAAGGGATCCATCGGGAAGCCTAACCCCCGAAGGAAGTGAGACATGAACACTACGCTCTCACCGGGCTGGGGACTGGGAATAGCCTGCCTTTGAGCAGGCAACCTATGTAAAATTTCGGCAGTCAAGAACTTAGCCTCTCTCAACTTTAGCACGTCCTCCTCCGTGACGGAGGAGGGCATCCATCAGCCTTGAAGGTCGGAATCGGACATTGTCAAAGGTCCGAAGTTCCTGGAATCTGGAGCCTAGGGTGTTGGAACTCGAGGCGACGGGCGAACTTGTTTTGAGATTGGAGAAAAGGAGTAAGGCCTTGGTCTCTTTATAAGAGGTTGAATACCAGGAGCCCTCCCCGTAACCGTTTAGGACTCGCCTTTAATTGAGAAGACATGCTAACAGGCACGATTGAGTTACCCACGTCCGTATTGATGAGAATCCCGTAAATAAAGGGGACATGATCTCTGCTTTGACAAGACGTGCCAAGGAAACCGCCTCACAAAACACGCTGAGGTGGAAAAGTGAAAACGATTCGAATAAAGGCTTGGCCGTAGTGTGATGTCACGCTGCGGAATACGTCAGCGGATTAGCTTTATGTTAATATTATTCTCTTTGTGGCAATACGTGGAAACTTATTTTGCAGAGCCGGACACTACTCTTGGTGTTTACAGACTTTAATGAAGAATTTGGAGGAGGAACCCGCCTTGCAATGCCGAAGACAATCTACACGCCAGAGTCGTCGTCATTGAAGCCTGGTTCAGGGGCTACTGAGGGAGTCCTGGATTAGGGGGTGTTCGGGTAGCCGGACTATAACTTCAGCCAGACTCCAGGACTATGAAGATACAAGATTAAAGACTTTGTCCCGTGTCCGGATGGGACTTTCCTTGGCGTGGAAGGCAAGCTTGGCAATGCGGATATTCTAGATCTCCTACCATTGTAACCGACTTTGTGTAACCCTAACCCTCTCCGGTGTCTGTATAAACCGGAGGGTTTTAGTCCGTAGGACAACTTCATCATACAACAATCATACCATAGGCTAGCTTTTAGGGTTTAGCCTCCTTGATCTCGTGGTAGATCTACTCTTGTACTACTCGTATCATCAATATTAATCAAGCAGGACGTAGGGTTTTACCTCCATCAAGAGGGCCCGAACCTGGGTAAAACATCGTGTTCCTTGCCTCATGTTACCATCCGGCCTAGAGGCACAGTTCGGGACCCCCTACCCGAGATCCACCGGTTTTGACACCGACAGTCTACATACACAATTTATCTTAGGCACTCCAATAGTACGTCCACTACACATTCACCCATTTCACATCTTTCTACATCTACGAGAACCTATGAAAGGGTTAACGTAAATTGCCTCTCTCTCTCCTCCCTGATTTTTATGGTGGTGGGCCCTCCTTCCCCCAATCTACAATCAATAGCTCACACGTTTCACATTACGTTAATTACGTAACTGGGATTACATAGGTGTAGCATTACTCGTCCAAAAAAACCAACTAAGCCAACCTCCTAGCATATCGCGCGGGAAAAGACCCGGCCGCACCGTTTTAGTCGGGATTACCGGATTACTAGTAGTAGTATCGATGGATTGCATGAAGCACCAAGTTTTTTTAGGGGGCGAAGCACCTAGTTTAAGAGGAAAAGGGGGTACACTCAGAGCACCCCTGCCACGGTCGCATTGCACCCCACAGACGTTCGGTCCTACACACGGCTCACGCAAACGGAACGCGCTTCGGCTTGTCTCTTCACTGACATGTGGGACTACACTTGGAGAAACCGACCATGAGCCAAACTCCCCCCACCCACCGCACGACCCCCCCCCAAAAAAAAATTTCCCCCAAATCCCAAATTCAACTGTCCTTCGGCCAACTAGCCAATAATATTCCCTAAACCCCC